>NC_056747.1:340845514-340848014 GCF_019279795.1 Protopterus annectens | reverse complement strand
ATGCCCAGCCTTGGGGCTATAAGAAGGAAATAGTCCCTGGCTGAGCACAGTAGATGCCTTGATGATGCCGTCAGGAGCCAGTCGTCCAGGTACGGAAAGACCTGTAATCCCTGGAGTCTCAGGTGGGCCGCTACTACTGCTAGTACCTTGGTGAACACCCTGGGGGCAGAGGTGAGACCGAAGGGGAGGACCCTGAACTGGTAGTGGCTGGCTCCCAGCCGAGGCGAAACCTCCTGGACCGTCTGTCCATCCGAATGTGGTAGTACGCGTCCTTGAGGTAGATAGAGCACATCCAATCGTTCTCCCGCAAAAGGGGGAGTATGGATTGTAGGGTGACCATCCAGAACTTTTGCTTGGTTACTGACAGGTTCAGCAGGGAGAGGTCTAAGATCGGTCTTAAGTCCCCCGTTTTCTATGGCACCAAGAAGAACCTGGAGTAAAACCCTGATCCGGTCTGATCTCGGGGGACGTGCTGGATGACTCTTTTTTCTAGCAGCTGCTCGATTTCGACAGCTGCTGCCTCCCTTTGGTCGGGTGGTACATCGGGGAGGCTGCGGAATCTGGGGATTTTGATCAGGGGAATGGCATAACCTCTGGATATCACACGAAGCACCCAACGGTCTGATGTGATTGACTCCCAAGACGTCAGGTGCCTCGAAAAACGCCCCCGACTGCCTCCAGAGACGGACATACGGGCAACCCTTCAGGGCTGTTGCGTGGGTCTGTCAGAGAAAGGTTCTCTGGATCCAAAGTTCCTAGGAGCCCCTCTGCCTCTAGGACGGCGACCTCCCTGTCCTCCTCTGCCACGGAAGGACTGGTTATCCGGAGCAGGTTGGGACTGCTGCGACTTCCGGAACCACATCTTCTTCTGTCCCTTTTGGTTCTTCGAGAAGGACCTCTGGGGAGCTGAGAAGCAGACTCCGACGGCAGACAGCGTCTTCCCGTCCTTCTCGCTCTGGACTAACGTTTCGCAAACAGTTTTGCCAAACAAGGCAGAATCAAAGGGGGCATTCGCGAAGGTCGCTTTGAAGGGCTCTGCGAAATCATAGTGGCGGAGCCAGGCCTGACGCCTCATGACTAGGCCCGCTCCGCTAGCTCTCCCTTGGTAGCATGTGAAAGTAGCCGCATAGAAGTATTGGAAACTGCTCTAAGAGTGGCCATACGGGTGGAGTACACTTGTTTGTCCTCACCCGACATGGACTCTGGGGGGGATGCAGCATACTCTCTAATCAGGTCCCGCTGCATCCTGATGACATGTGTCATGTAAGTTCAGCGCTCTCAAAGAGAAGGTTGCTGAACTAAAAACTCGCTTCCCAATGCGATCCATCGAGCGGGACTCTCTGCCCGGAGGATGCATAGAGGGACGCTCCTGTGCTAACTCCCTCTTCGTGGCTGCAGCCATCATCATGGCATCTACCGGGGGACCCTTGCTCCAGTAAGTGCGGTCCGCTGGGGGGCTCAGGATATGGTCCGGACGCTTGGGTACAGGCTCAACAGTGTCCGGATCCTTCCATGCTCTGGTGGATATAAGGTCCACCAGAGGATTGGCAGGAGGGGACACCCAAGAGGTAGATGGACCCGCCTCAAATGCCTCCAAGAACACAGACTCGTCTGAGGAGGCCTTGGGGGCAGACCACCCCCCCGATCCTTAACATCTCCATAATGTCTCCAAAGGAGATGTCTTCCAGGGGTGATCTTGGGGAGCCCTCCCCTTCATCCAAGTCTGTGTCTTCGGTAATGGACTCTGGGAGTCCATGTGCCTCCTTTTGCACTTACGCTTCCGAGGCACTTCCTCGGGGGGACTGTCCGAGGAGTCCTCTTCAGCAGCTAGTCAAGGGAACTACTTGGGACATCGAGGCGGGCTGTCCCTGGGACCGGCTGATGGGAGCCTGGCCCAGCTGCAAGGGAGTGCAGGGTGGAGCTGTGGCAGGGACCGGGGTCCGGTAGTCCTCAACAGTGCCCTTTCCACTACGTCGAAGGCCGAGGGGGAGCCAGCTTCTCTAAGCCCGAGCCGACCCCCTCGGATCCGGCGCGCCGCGGACGGAGTCGGAGCGAACCGTCGGATCCGAGAGACCGGTGTGCTCCGACTTAGACGGGCCAAGACACACCAGCTCCCTCGGATCCGAGGCTCGGCCCTCGGCTCAGAGAGGTCGGGTCAGTACCGAAGCACTCAAGGGATGGGTCGGATCCGAGGTGCGCCGACCTATCAGATCCGACCCACCCGGATCCAACTCTGCCGGCACCGACAGCTCGAACCCGGGTGTGGGTCGGAGAAAGAGCCAAGGGGGTGAAAAAAGGGGTGAAGCCCCTCCCGGATTGGGGCTAAGAGCACTCCCATTTGCATCTGGGCCTGGATGAAACGCCTCATCATCCGGTCCATGTCTGCTTCGCTCATTGAAAAGGTGGATCTAGATGAGGCCACGGCGGACCTAGAGAGCAGCCTCGGGGACCTCACTGAAGGGCTAGCCTCCTCCTCCTCGGGCCCAGAAGAGAACCAAGG
>NC_056747.1:340791866-340796042 GCF_019279795.1 Protopterus annectens | reverse complement strand
AACAGTACGTAAGCCAAAGGTAAGTGCAGAGAACTTAAAGTGCAGAGATCTTGCCCTGAAACGTAGATATTTCCTGCATGATTCCCTCATAAGAATGAAGAGGTAGGCCTATCTTAGGACTACGGTGGCTAGCCAAGCATCCTTGGAAATCAGGGTAGCAGCTGCTGGAGGGTGAGCATTTTGCATTACGGTATCACCAGGAAGGTGTTTAGAATGGATAGATCGAGGATGGGACACACTAGGTGCCCTCTTTTCTGGGTACCAGAAAAAGTCTGGAGTGGAAACCTTGGTCTTTCTGTTCTGCATGAACGTGCTCTATTCCCCTCACAGAGAGCAGGGAAAGGACTTGTTTTTGCACCTCTGCCCACTGGTTTGGAGGTAGGTCTGGGAACCCTTTTGGAGTTGGAAGGCTGTGGAAATAAAATTTGTATCCCTGGGACACTATGTTGAGGACCCAGCGGTCGTTGGTAATGGTGGCCCAGGTGCTTACATGAAAGGAGAGTTTTTCTCCTAGGGGTAAGTGAAAGTGGGCAGCGGGAGGGGCTTGGGGAGGACAGTCATGTTGAGTTCTTGCCATGTTGACTGCAGCAGTGAAACACGAAGATCATCAAAGCGGCGTCCTTGACTGACTTCCAGGGAATGAAGCCACTAGAGGAGGAAGTCTTTGCACACCCATGACAGCTTCATTGGATGGTCTTATGGGTATTGTGTAGTGACCACTGGACTGATAACATCCACTGGAATTCTCATGTGTAAGCATGCTGTATGCAAGAGGGTTACTGTGGCAGCTGTGGAACCCAGAGCTTTGAGTACTAAGTTTACTGAAGAAACTGGTATTTCCAAATTCTGTCCCATATGCAGCCTTGGAAATTCTGCCTGGAGTTCGGTAGGCCAAAGTTTTGGTAGTGTCCAAACACACTCCTATAAAGTCTATGGTTTGAACAAACTGTAAATGTAATTTCTTCATGCTAATGGTCTTGCCAAGAGAGTGAAGTAACTAACAGATAGTCCCCAGCTTGGATGAGTAGATGCCTGGTTGGTGCAGTTTGGAGTCAGTTGTCCAGTTAAGGAAATGGGTGGAATGCCTGCAGTCTGAGGTGAGCTGTGACTACGGACATGCATTTGGTAAACACCCTGGGGGCTTTGGTGCGACAAAATGGAAGGACTCTGAATTGACAATGTCTAGCCCCCAGCTTGAAGCAAAGATACCTTCTGGAGCATCTATTTTGATATATTAGCACACATCCTTCAGGTCTATGCAGCATATCCAGTCATCCAATTTCAGTAGAGGTAGAATGGATGGGAGCATAACCATTCTGAATTTCGAGTTCTTTATTGATTTGCTTAGCCAGAATTGGCTTTAAGTCCCCTGTCTTTTTTGGCACTGAAAAGAATCTTGAGTATAAGTAGATGCCCGACCCGATTTGGTCTGCAGAGACCTCGTGGATGACTCTTCTTTTGAATAAGCTTTGAAACTTCTAAAGCTGCTCCCTCCCTCTGATTGAGTGCAACATTGGGGAGGTAAGCTATTGGTTTGGGAAGATTTAAAAAGGGAATAGAGTAACCTCTGGATATGATCTTTTGTACCCACCTGTCATTTCTAATGGCTAGGTAGTCTTCTGGCTGCAAGGTAAAGTGCCACCTGACCGCCTCCACAGGACGACAGCTGGACCGCATTTCAGCAGCGTTGAAAAGGTCAGACCAATTCCCGACAGCCTTGATTCTGTAGACCTTCTCTGTCATGAGGGCGGCATCTCCCACTAACTGTTTCCCCCTCTGCCTCTGGGGAAAACTCTTCCAGAGTTTCCTGAAAAGGACCCTGAGACTTCTTGAACCACAATTTTTTTTACCACCACACTGATTCCTGCAGAAGGATCTTTGTGGGGTAGAAAACCAAACTCCGATGGCAGACAAGACCTTTCCATTTCTCCCGCTACAGGGAGAGTTCACTGACTTTGGGGCCAAACAATGACAATGCATCAAAAGGCGCACTGACAAATGATGCCTTGGAAGATTCCACAAAGTCACACAGCTGCACCCAGGCATGACGACTAACGGCAATGCCTGAACCAGCCGCCCTTGAGGTGCCCTCTTGCAGCATGGGAAATTAACCTCATGGAAGTGCTGGAAATTGAAGAACTGGCTATTCTGGAGGAAATGTTTTTCTGTTAATCAGACATGGACTCAGGGAAAGAGCTAAAGTGCTCCTTGATTAAGTCCCTCTGTAGCCTCAAAGTGAGATTAACCGTTCAATGTTCGCAAAGCAAAGGTGACTTCCGTGTAAATTCTCTTCCTAAACCTGTCTAAAACCCCAGACTACCTGTTTGGGGGGGTGGAGAGTGGTGCCAGGTCCTTTTTTGATGGCTGCTACCAACTACCATGGCATCTAAGGGAATCCCCTCTGTTCCAGTGAGATCTGTCTACGGGGCCCTAAGTATCTTATCTGCCTGTTTGACAATGGGTTCTACAGCATCTGGTTCCTTCCATGCCCTGGGTAGATACTAGATCAGTAAGAGCATCTGCAGGGGGGGAAACAAGATGTAGATGAGCCAGACCAGAAAGTCTCCAAAAACAGCTTCCTCAGGGGTGGGGCTTTGGGCAAACCAGCCAGATTTCTGAAGTCAGATCTCTAAGATGTCTGCAAAGGAGACATCATCTAGTGGAGATCTTGAGGACCCCCTCCCCTTCCTTGAAATCAGTGTCTGTTTTTTATTCCTGGGAGGAATCCAGATGTCTCCTTTTACACTTTCTCTTCCGAGGGACCTCCTTGCAGGGGATGCTCCAGGGAGGTATCGAAAATAATTTGGGGTTCCATAGGTGGAAGTAATTGGAGGCTTCTTTGGACCAGCTGTCCAGTGACAGACATGAGATCTCAGTCACAGATTCCAAGGAGGTGGGAATTGGATCCAGTGACAGGAGAACCTTGAGTCCCCTAGGCTGAGTGAAGATCCTCCACCACCTTGAAGGCAGATGGACTCCTAAAACTAGAGAGTTGTCTCTCTGGAGGGAAAGCTGATGGACCAGAATTCTCTACACCCCCTGCAATCCTCCATGCCTATGAGGGAGTCTGCGTTGAGCTGTCGAATGCAGAGGCTCCAACGAGAAGCGACAGCTCCAAAAACTTCATTGTCGAACTAAACCTCCCGGGCTCGAAGTCTACGCTTTGGTTTTTAGATGGGCTCAGTCCTGACCTGGTCAGAGCCGAGCACATCAGAGAAAAGGTTGGACTCAAAGTGATAACTACCGGATATGACATCTCAGTTCTCAGGGCCATCAGATCTGACAAACACAAAACAGAAGGTCAAGACTGAAGGAGTTACAGGACAGAAGGGAGAATATGTCTGCTCACGGATCCGGAGGGGGACGGAGCTGGCAAAACCCCCATCGGTATCTGTGTCTTGAGGAACTGTCATCAGTCTAACCACCTAATTCTCTGACTAGCTACAGGAACACCTGATGGATGAGGGACACTGTGGCCTTGGCATTCTTTTGGGAGAGACCTCTTTGACAGCAGACCTCTGCTCAGAGATGCCTGGCCCCAAAGTTGCACAAGGGGCACAGGAATCTGAATGAGAAGAGACCAGAGTTGTCGGATCCAAACATCTCAGATTTGAGGTTCCTGGAGCCCTTTTAGGCATCTCAGAGGTTGAGGAGGTTCTGGGGGAACATTTTCTATGTTCCTGGGCCTACTGTGTTTCTTTACAGGGGTCTGAGACCCTGAAGTGGAAGGCACAGAAGGAGAAGGACAAGGCAGCAAGCCCTTTAGGACGAGTTTGTTTCTGCTCACCAGCACTCGCTGATTAAAGCCCTCACAATTATATGTACTGTTTAGGTGCGCTGGGCCTAGACAGTAAATGCACTCCCTGTGGGCATCCGATAAGGAATCTTGTGCCCACAGGAAGTGTATTTTTTTAAAACCCAAAGGTTTATCTGCCTTATCAGTCATAATAAACCAAATACACTCCCCTTAAGGAAAGAAAAGGAAAAAGGAACCCAAATGGGAGAAAAACAACAGGAAAAGTCTAGCTAGACCAAAGATTTTTTTTGTTCTTTAAAAACAAGTTAAGATTTAGGCAGTATAAACGGGAGAAGAGGACAGCTAAAAAAAAAAAAAAAGAGAAACTCAAGCCTCAAGGTCAACTTACAACTTATAAATCAAAAATTAACTAGGAGCGC
>NC_056747.1:340701866-340786866 GCF_019279795.1 Protopterus annectens | reverse complement strand
ACAAAGGAGTGAGAAAGGGCAGAAGTGCATGAAAGAAGTTACAATACATTAACGTGGTAATTCTTTTCACTTGGATCACAGTCAAAGATGCAGACAAAACATGGTAACTTTTGCTGGGGATGACTGGGACAGAAATCAGAAGCTGCATGAAAGTGACTGAGTTTTTTTTTTTTTTTTTACTAGCCACTGTTACATGACTGATATGGCTTCCCATGGCAAAACAGTGCACAAGTACAACAGCAGCAAATTAAAAACACTACTTTGGCTCTTGCATCTTTCACTTGAGTCAAATCCAAGGAGCAAGCAATGGTCTCCTCTGTAGATTAATGTCATTCAACAGAAAAAAAAATGAGCAAATATACTCAAATTCAAAATACAGAATTCTGAAAAACATTGAAAGTAACATTTTTTGCAGCTGGAGAAGGGGGCAGATATCTTTGCACTGGCCCATGTAGGGCTCTCTCATTCCCCATAACTGCATTAAGTACATCCATGTCTGCATTATCTTGAAGGAAGAGCAAAACACCTAATGAGCATAAAATACTCTCCCTGTACTTGCAGCACTCTTGATTTAATAAAATAAAATGCTGACAAATAAGAAATTAATCTCTGGGGAGAAAATACTACAGTTTAAGACTATAACAAACATCAGAAAAACACACATCTAAACAAGTCAACAATTACACTGCAGGTCAGAACAAAGCTCAGTTCAATGAAGGAAATTAAATACAGAGGCAGTAAATAAAATTACCACAAATTAACATATGTGCTCTCATGGAGGCTGGCTGTGTGAAAATAAACTGTCAAATGATTGTTAATATGGTCTGGTAGAGACGTCACGTGTTGAAAAACAACAGAAATAAACACCACAATGTGGCCATTACTTTTCACTTTCACCACAGCACACAGAAGATTGGCCATGCTTGGCCGGTTGGCAGGGGACAGCAGGCTATATTTTTACCTAACCCCAGCTATTATTCTATCATATTCTAACAGTCACTCACTGATATGTCATGTCAAGGGCAGTGTGTCTGAGTATGTGCTAGGTGGAGGGGGGGGGGGGCAGGGTGATCACAGCTTTTACTTCTGGAAAATTAATATGAAATATTCACAGTAAAAGAATTCATGCACTATCAAAAGGATTATATTCTACTGGGACAATCTGCAAAAAGGAACAAACTAGTGGCTATGTTATTTTGGAAATACCAAGCTTTGGCTTTCAAGTTATTTATATTAATTTTCAATTTACTGCAAATATATTTAGACTCAATTTACATGTTTTACATCCTGGGACTGACTATGTAATGCATGTAATCCAAACTACAGACTGTTTTTACGTCAAAGTAATGTCACTATTTGTGTCCGTAAGAAATGCTTTTTAGCAGCGGAAATGCTCACACAGGAGAAAAGGTAGCAGATCAAATGTCTGGACTTTGAGTAGGACAACTCAACAAAAACTACATACAGAACAAATTAATGAGGAGACAACCAAGATCGTGCAACTAGATAAAATTATGCCAAAGAACCACAACAAGCTACTGCAGCACTACATGTAAAAAATTTCAGTACAAGCGCAGTCCAATACTGGCAGGACCTGTGATACTACTGACCAAGTTTACTACATGAAAGATGCAGCCATCATCACTGCAGTAACTGACACTTGAAGCAACTTAGGAAGATAAAGTGTCAAAGAGATGGGACAGCAGACACACCTACTGCTGCGGAGACTGCTGCAATACTTAAGCCTTTCACTTTTTTGGACTGATGCTCAGCCTGACAGAAATGAACACCTGAAGTCTGAAACAGCACTGATAAATGAAGCGACGGCCCGCCCCATAATAGACTTCAGTAACAAGATAAGAAATATAGCACTGCTAAGGTTTAAAATAAAGAACTTCATTACAATCTCTATCTCCACAGTAAAGTTTAAATGGTGCAAACACTTGTTTTTTGTTGGTTACAGAAATTTGTAATGTGCTTTACAATTTTCTGCATCTATATTATGCTCACACATTCTCACATCAAATTTTGATTGAGAGGCATACCTGAGCAGAGGCTGGTTACAGTGCAGATATGGTTAACCAAAGGCCAAATAATCATGGTAGCACTAAACACGGTTCACAAACAAGACAATATTTCTGCCATTGCATGCAGGCCATGCCCAAAAGTATCTTGCATTGAATGGGCAATATGGCAGAGTCAAACACAGCTACACTGCCATCTCATGGTTAGTCCGGCAGCTTTGGATGCACTTTGTATCATGGTGTGCTTTTATAATTTAAGTTTTTGCCAGAATCTCTAAAAGGGAGACTGACAGACAGCCTTTTAAAGAGAGTGCCCTGGTCTCTCCATGACAAGGCAGGGTATTGCGATAATGATTAATCTGCCAATCCAGATCTACTCTTCCATTAGGAACCTGACTTAAGTATCTGGAACTGGGACTTTCACATTTAAGTGTCACAAGTTTAGGCTTTCCAGATGGCTTCTCAATGGACTGTCTTTTTTAAATGCAGATTTGAAAGAAAATATTAATCGGAGATGAGATTCAAGTTAAACACACTGCAGTGTGTGTGAAACTGTCAATACCTCTACCCTGCAAAGGGCACTCTTTAAAAGGCTGGATCGTAGGTTTGTCCCAGGGATTACTCCCGTGTCACTATTAGACAGAGGCACAGTAATCTAAACCTTAAAAAGGGCACAGTATACTCAAATCAAGGGGTGGCGTAAGCCATACAGAATCGGGCTAGGCTTATAATTGCCCCAGGGCAGATAGCCTAGTATGAACCTATGAACCTATAATATCACAGTTAAAAATAGTACAACAGGATGCACTGTTGTGAATACTAAGAAATTGGTAAAAAAAAAAAAAAAAAAAATGTTGACATAAGTACAATCTAAAATACATTCTGTAAATTATATTGGAAGACAGACTAGAGATTTTGCCTAGTTGGTGGGAATGAAATACAACAGTCACAGATCCAGCAAAATTTACCACAAAGCATGCCAGCAATAGTTATGATTCTTGAAATAAACAACCTAGAAAATGTAACAGGCAGTACTTTTAAGTTTCAGAAAAGCAGCGGGACAGGGTAAGTCTGGAAACTGAGCACTTAATATTTTATGAGAGGAAACCCACACTGTGGAATTATCAATACAGGACATTAAAATTATATGGCCATAAATGCCCCCCCCAAAAAAAAGTAACCAAAATTCTTGCTTTTTCTCAACATCCAGGAAAGAATGGTTACAAGAGTTGCTGAGTAAAGGAACATAAAAGTGTTTGCACAACACTATGAAAGTACAGCTAAATTTGAATACTCCTGGCTCAACAGCTACTGCCAAGCACACACACATGCAAGATCCACAATGCAGGAGCTTTCATACATAGAGTTCTACGGAACTGCGGTATACACGTGCCCAAGTCTAAGAACAATAAGGCAGGACACAGATATTACTCCAAGACTACATGCCAATAGCAAGGGAGAAAAACAAGCTAAGACATTTATAAAAACACTTAAGGCTAAAAACAGTGAGAATTAAATAGCCAAACATCATGCAAATTGGTACACTGGGGTGAGGAGCAGAAGCAGAACCTGAAGGAACATGTAAAGGGAAGGGTAGAAAGCTCACCACTGAAGAGTATCAATTACATAATTATTTTTCCAAAGGTGAAATCCAGCTATCCTTAAAGGCCAAATCAAAAAGGACTGACCATAAAGAGCCACACGAATTTGGTGAAGAAACAAAGTGAAATATGTACAAATAAATACAGCCACACAGTAATCCTATATGTAGCCCAAATGGAGGGAGGGATACTAAACAGAAAATTCTTCCAAGCTGCTATAAGCAAAGACTACACTAAGGAGATTGAATATAAGGGAATTAAAACTGCAAGGAGCTACACCACTTAATCCATAATGCAGAAGTTGAGACAAAGTAAACATCTAATAAATTTGCAAATGTAGAAATTTGTTGCATGGTTTAAGAAACTGTGTGTAATGGGAAACGTATACTTTCCTGGGTTATCCTTTAAAAAGGATTTTTTTTTCTCTTTATAAAATTACCTCCTCATAGGCAGCACCACTATTGAAACAGCAAAATGGATTCCTATTTCAGATATCTATTTACTTATTCAGTGCACTCACTTTTAAATTACTTTGAAACCATTACTACCCCTCCCTCCCAGTAACAAGCTTTCAGCTTTTTACACACACTGCAACACCAACAATCTCAAGCTAAACATGCCACAATTTTCGACTGCAGTTTCTTAACTATCGCTCCCCAAGTTATTTCCAGCATCACAGGAGGTTACTAGGGTAATGACCCAAGAGCCCTTACAAGCCTAGTCAAGTTTTACACTTATTTCACGATCAGCACCTATCACTCTTGTTCAAGAGGGACATAGGTGGAACCCCTGGGGTAAACTTACTGCCACCCATCCAATCATACTGACTGCGTTTGAAGAGGGCCAGTGAGGTGTTCTGCTTGACATGAAGCAGGAGTCTGTTCCAAAGGTGTGGTAACCTCTGGGAGACTACCTGTCCCTCCAGCAGGTTCTATTAATGTCACATACCAGGTTAAGGCCATTAGTGTGAGTAACCCATGTAACATTTCACTTATGGATATGTAGCATTTCCATTAAAGCAGGGCCAAAGACTGCCTTAGATGAGTGGCAGAGATCACCTCTGAGCAGTCTGTATGAAACAGAATAAAGTTACTGATTTGAACGGTCCTCAAAGGACAGATGCTGAAGACCTTGAACTTTCCATGTGGTGTCTCCAACTCTGCAGGTACCTGGAAAGGTACATACCAAAATGGGCACTGTACTCAATTACTGTCCTGATGAGGGAAGAGTACAGGGAGGTTATAACTTATTTTATGGAGGCAATGCCCTTACTTATGAGATGGGCAATACAGAATGCCTTTCTTACCACTGTGGAGACATGATAATCAAAGGTAATGTTGCTGTCAACCTGTGTGCCCAGGTCTCTCACAGAGTGCGTATTTAGGGTGTTATTGATGTGGTAGTTAACAGGAGCATCACTCTTACCGAAAGGGACAATACATTTTTTTGCATTGAATTTAAGGCCATGACTTTGGCACCAGTTATTTGTTTGTGTAAGAACCCCTTGTAGGATTGTTGACATTGTTGGGAAATTCTATGACCACTCCCACTTTGCAGTCATCATCAAACTTTATCAGCCACAGACTTAAGTTTTCGTTTGCACTTTGGGGAAATAGATTCCAAACAGCAGAGGTCCTCGGACTGATCCCCGTGGACCACCACTGGTTACAGGTCTGCTGTTGGAAGTGGACTCCCCTATTTTGACTATACGAGTTATATCAGTCAGCCAGTTAGCGACCCATCTAATGATATAAGCGTTGATACCTAGCTGGGTGAAGTGTCAAATATGCCCAAGTGGGGGACAGTATCAAAAGCCTTAGCTAAGTCTAGGTAGGCTGTGTGCACAGATTTCCCCTCATCGAGGGCCTTGGTGACTGAGTCAAAGTTGTCCACCAGGTATAACAGGGATGATCTCCCTTTCACAAATCCAAATTGAGCAGGGTCAAGTGACTGGATGTTATCCAATGGCATTGCTACTTCTTGTTTGAGCCCATGTAGGACACAACCTGGGATGTTATCAGGTCCCATGAATGCTGTGATTTTGACCTTAGAGAGGGCACTCATGACCTGCTCTTTATAGATGCAGGGTAGAGGACAGGTGGTAGGGATGTCTTGGGGTAAAAGTGTGGCGGGGAAGGGGGAATGATGTTTTCACAGAATCTGTCGGGTAACAGGTTAGCAATGTCCACAGGCTCAGTATTTATGTGGTATCATTAACTACCAGTTCAGCAGAAATCTGAGCCTTTCCTTTTAGGTTATGGCTGCAACTACAGAATGCCTTATGGCTGTCCTTAGTTGAGGAAACTAATTTGGATTTGTAGTTAGCGTTGGAGGACTTCAGGAGTCTTAGTTGCTTGTTTAAGCTGAGGAGGGAGCATTTCCAGTCTGGGGCTCAGTCCCTTACTCAGACAGTAATTTCTTCCTCTTACTGAAGCCCGATAATGGCAGTGGTCTACCAGACAGGTTCGCTCTTCCTTGAGGAGCTCGTTTTGGTCCTATCGGGTACGGCCACATCAATACAGTTGTTCAGGTGTCTGTATAAAGCATTTGTGTAGAACTCAGCATAGGTGGCAGTTCCATATGAGGGAGAAGGCGCAGTGAAGCTATTTATACGATCCCGTAAGATGGGAGGAGGGTGTCAGGTTTGACAGTAATTTCAAATCTGATTTGTGGTCAGATCTCACCAGGGAAGAACCTCACAATGGGGGTGTTACAGTGGTCCCCTATATTGGTAAGCACCAGATCCAGGATGTTGGCACCCCTTGTGGGGGTGCCAACTAGCTGGTACAAGGCACTGGAGTTAAAGTTGAGTTTTCACATGAGTAGTTTCCCCATTCAATGGATGGGTAAGTTAAAGTTGTCCAAAACCATGGTGTTCTGATCTATCTTGATAGACTCAAGTAGATCCAAATAGGCAGAGTGGGTGTCCTGTAGCTGGCAAGGACTTGAACAGGTGTTCCACCAACAGTTAACTGCACCTGAAGTATCTCCAGGGAATCGTGCTGTCTAACCAATCTGGACGTGTATTAATCTTTAATGAATATTGATACACTGCCTCCTTTAGTTTTCACACCTTCAGTTTTTGGTCTGAACGTGTGGAAGGAGGTGTAGCTCAATATGGCTGTGGTGCTCTCCACAGCCTTTAACCAGGTCTCCGTGACTGCAAAAATGTGTACGTCTTCTAAGGTGAGGACTGCTTACAGTGAATGCAGTTTTACGTTAAGACTCCTAGCATTTAGAAGTAAAATCTTGAGGTTTTCTTAGATGGAGTTCTTATGTCGGGAATTTTATCCTTGCGACACTGCCAAAAAAGGCACTATGGGGGTGGGAAGAGCCTTGGCCAGCAGCCAAAATCCGAGGGGTGACAGATGAAAACCATCTCTCGCAAAGCATCAGTCTGTCAATTCATGTCATCCCAGGTTGACAGATACTGTATTCCCTGAGAATGACACCAGAAAGTAAGCCAATTACTGAAGTTAATTGTTTTCTGTTTGTATTGCGGTATCATCTTAGGTGAAGGTAAAGTGCTGCTTAAGGATGGGGACATACAAGCCTGAGAAAGAGTCCAAGAGCTGAATTATGTCTTAACTTGTACAGTACAGAGAAGTACGTTTCATGTCATTCACACCAACAGGGACTATAACAGTGTCATAACCGTACCTGCTGTTGAGAGACTTGAGTGCATGTGTGACGTGGCGGATCCTGGCACCCGACAGACAGCTGACTGCTACCTTCTCCTTATCCAGCCTGATGAGAGACATCTGTGGGTCTCTCGATGGAATCACCCATCACTAATGCGTTTGATTCTGTGCAGCACACAAAGGTACCAAGGAGAGGTAGTCAAACCCAAAGCACATAACAATCCGAAGTGGAAGCACCAGAGGTTTATTTAGTACATAAATGCAAATATTCACAAGGCGTTTTCGTCCACAAGACTTCTTCAGATGTAACAAAAGAAAAAAATTAGCTGTTGCATCCTTTATATCCCCCAGAAGTCACTTTAATTGTTTAATAGTATGATAAATTGACAATTGGAAACACCCAGATTTATGCAAATGCTACACTTTCTGTAACCTTTACAGGTCTCTTTGCAAGCATGTCAATAGAAATGCAAATAAACAAATGAGCAAATTCACAACTAACAAATCTGTTTTAAAAACATTTTAAAAAACTTGTATACTTATGTGTACAACATTAAGTCCCTTGAATATACTTTCTTTATATATACTCATAAATACCTTTGTACTTCAACATTTTATGCATACTTATAAGTGTGTGTGTGTGTATATATATATATATATATATATATATATATATATATATATATATATATATATATATATATATATATATATATATATATTTCGGCTTTTCCCGGTTAGGGGTTGCCACAGCAGAACTCCGGTCTGCTAATGATTGGTAGTGGATTTTTACGTACCGGGTTACCAGCCCTGATGCACAACCTTCAACGAAGGCACGCCCCATTCATGTATGCCTCCACACAGACGACGCTCTAGCTGGGAATCGAACGGAAAAACGTCTTGCTATGAGGCGACAATGCTACTGCAGCAGTGTGTTTTACACATTTTCAGGCTTCTTTCATTTTACTTTTTTTTAATCTACTTTTAAACTTTTATTCATTTAATTTTACCTAATGTTGTACACATAAGTATACATGTTTTTTTTAAAATGTTTTTAAAACAGATTTGTTAGTTGTGAATCTGCTCATTTGTTTATCTGCATTTCTATTGACACGCTTGCAAAGAGACCTGTAAAGGTTACAGAAAGTGGAGTATTTGCATAAATCTGGGAGTTTCCAATTGTCAATTTATCATATTATTAAACAATTAAAGTGACTTGTGGGGGATATAAAGGATGCTACAGCTAGTTTTTTTCTTTTCTTTGTTACATCTGAAGAAGTCTTGTGGAAGAAAACGCCTTGTGAATATTTGCATTTATGTACTAAAACTGCTAGTGCTTCCACTTCGGATTGTGTTTCGTACTTTGGGTTTGACTACCTCTACTTGGTACCTTTGTGTGCTGCATTGGTTTCTTGTCGTTTTGGGTACCTGGCCTCATGTTTTTTTACGGGTATTTGATTCTGTGTTTTGCCTTAAGGGATTGACAGGTGAGACACTGGTATGTGAGCTATTATGTGTATTGTGTTCTGCAGAGGAAGCATTGTGTATAGCGTGCTTGTGTTTGTGAGGTCTATGCTGTTTAGGTATGTTTCTGGCAAGGACTTCCGCATATGCAGGTATGTGGGACGGCTTGAATTTGATGCTCAGAGGTTACAAAACAGACCCAGATAAAGCAAGCCTGGAACTTGGTTATGCTACAGACGAACTAGTACATTATGCAGTCAAATTTGGCCAAAAACAATTCCGACAACTGAAACAGACAGTAGAATGCAAATACTAATTAAGAGTGCAATATAAGAGCAGAATCAGGCACTTAATAGTTAGTTGGAAGCAAAGGATGTCTCGGACATTTCAGTACAGTAGACTCCCTCTTATCCAGTCTCACTGGGAACGGACCTTAGGCTGGAAAAACGAATGGCTGGCTAATTAGAAAATGCTAACAACATAGCATTGATAGGTTATAAATCAGCCAAAATAATATGATTTGTGTTAGTACACATTTTTCTAATGAATATGAAGTCTAAAACTCAAATTTCTGTCATTAATTAGCCCAGAGGATGCGGAAGTGCTGTTCTTCTCTGTCTTCTTTTGCTAGAGCTATAGCAGAAATTTGAGGTCTGGTTAAAGAGAAGGCCGGTTAAAGAGAGGCCAGATAATATAGAGTCTCTACTGTACCCTCAGTGAAGAGCTGTTTTTTAGTGCTCAAGTGATACAAGGCAGTTTAGATTCCATAAGACTGAACTGAGCCTATGCTAAGTGCAGAGGTATCTGAAATTTGAAGTAATTAAAATTAGTCACAGGAGCTAAAAAAAAAACAGTATACAGAAGCAATTTGGTAGAACAACGTTCTCAATGTAATCAGGCAAATAAGCAGTAATGAAAGAAGCAGTATAAACGTAATTGAACACTTAGTAGCAAAAGCAAAATAAAGTACTAAGTAGGAAAAGGAACAGTTTAAGTACAGTAAAACACAGTAAAAGCAGCTGAATAGATTTCAACCCCCCCCAATTAAGAGCTAAGGGGGTGGGGGCCTTCCCAAATAGTCTCACTGTACTCAGTAGAAACAGCTGATGCGATGGGAATGGGAGGAGTGTCCAATAGCAAATTTATAATAAGAGGTGGGCAAAGCCATCAAGTTACAAGAACACAACAACAGGGTGGCAGGGAGGGAAAAACAAATGGAGCCAGCCAGAGTAAGTGTTCACAAGTGAAACAGAAACCACTAACACAAAGACTTAGCAACACTAAGCAAAGAATTACTAAATATCACTGAAACAGTTACAAGTGCAAAAATATGTTTCTATTAGCTTTGTATGTCAGATCGTGTTAGAAATATTCCAAGCCAAAAAACAAGGAAAGAGCTCTTGAATACTGAGCACAATCTTTCTTGCAAATATATGAATCTTTTATCGTAGTAGGATGAAAAACTAACCCTCAGGCACATCAGATAAGGACACCAATAGCCATTTTCCACCTAATGTCTACTGAACAGCATTTATTAACATTTAATTTCAACCAGCTAAGCTCTTTTCAATGTAATTGTTACATAAAGATATGTATGAAAGGGGTCTTGTACCATTGTCCATCTACCAAAGACAGAAAAGGAAATAAAGGACTGTTCATTTGAGACAGAACCAAGCCAGCATTTTCCTGTCGTAAAAGGGGAATGAGAAATATTACTCCTGAAAGTGCTGGCTTTTCATCCTTCCCAAGTGGTTCTCAAGGTACAGCTGGTGACTGCGGTGATTAGGACTGTAGAAAACAGAATGAAAGCAAACAAACAGAAACAAATATTAAAATAAGCAATTGTGGTAAGGTTACAGATGTAGGACAGTCGGACTACAAATGGAAACTAATCCCCTAATCCCACAGGACTGTGTAAGAAATGTTTGCCTGCCTATGACTACACCTCAACCACAATTTGTACTACAACCCTTGATACAAGAGACAAGCTGGGAAAGACCCTAGAAAAAGGAAGGATCTCTTCAAAACATACACAAGATTTCACCTGTGGTCAAACACCAAAAATAATTAGCAAAACAGCGAACACAAAATACTAAAGCTAAACAGTGAACCCTCTTAACAACCATGTACAAAACACCAAGCTAAAAGTAAAAGCCCCTACACACAACATAATCAAGCTAATGGTCTTTTCTGCAGGGGGGGGGGGGCAAGCCTGTACATTAAGGATCTCAATTCAGCCTGATGTGCTGGTTCAAATGGAGAGTTAGCTTTTCAAGTACAAAGTTAAGATCCCAAAGAGGAACCACCTGTTTTCTAGGAAGACAAATATGTAAAACCACTTTCTAAAACTGTTCGACTTAAAAGACAAGAAGGGAGGGGGGTCTAAGGACAGAAAAGTGACAAAGGTTGAAAAATGAATCATGAGGGAAGATTAAGGACACAGAATAATTCCTACAAATATTCTAGAACACAAAGTATCCAGGTCTGTAAAGAGTACTGATTCTTAGTGTGGCACCCACTAAAAATTTTTCCCATACACAACTTCATACTAAGCAAGTTTTTAGCCACTTTTAGTAGCAGCTGCACATCCTCAGAAAAAGAATGGTAAAATATATCATAATTCTATCATATAGGTAGTCAGACATAGTGGTTTCAAGTTGTGATGCAAATAAATCTTGTCTGCAGGAAAGTATGTGGTAACTGCCCTTGGCCATTTACACAAGAAGGGCAAACAATTGTGGGCCTTCCAGATCTTTAGAAGAGCCCTAGATATCAGTGGAATACAGGAACATTCCCTTCCATGGGAATGACACAGCATCTATATTCTAGACCCGTCTGCAAGGATTTTTGGAGCAGAATGTAACTACCTGTTTTGAAAGGAGGCAAACAGATTTATCTGAGGTGTCCCCCACAGCTGAAATCAATTCCTGCATGTAGTTTCCATTTGTGAGGGTCTGTGCTGGTTTTGCTCAGCTTGTTATAATGTTCTATTCTGATGGAATCCAAGAAGTCTGGAGAGTCGAAGTGAACTGAATCACAACCTCACAAGACCACCATAGCAAGTCAGCAAAGGAAATAAGATCTGGTACACCTTTATATACATCACTATGGTGATATTTGTGATAACTTACCCAGGTCCTGGAGAACAGAGATGGTTTATGGCCTTTAGAGCACTGACTACTATCAACATCTGACATTTATAAGCCATTTGTCGGTTCTGTTTGTTCCACAGGTCTTGCACTTTGACACTGTTGGACATAACTCCCCATGTAAAGCCCGAGTTATCTATTGTCACAGACTAAGTCAATGAAAGGGAAAACAGGAAACCAGGACTGAAAAAAGTACAGTTGTACACAATTACCATAAATGTAGATGTTTGAATGCATTCACTGTTGCAGTCCTGACAGTTGGGCTTTCCTGCCGTGAAAGCCCTTGGCTGGCCCGACTACCAGAGAAACTTATATCGCCTCCCAGGCTGGCGGACACCTTAACCAATGTCAGTACGCTCAGGTATAAAGAGAATCGGCCTAAGTCATCACTTCAGCATTTGCTTGGTGCCATGGAGGAGGAGCCCGGAAATGAGCACAAAAGAATAAAGAAAGGGGGCACCTAACTCAGGGTAGCCTGGGAAAGCGGCCAAGGTTGCCATATTTGGAAAGTCTAGGCCTACCTGGTAGGCCAAGGGGGTAGGAGGGAGGGAAAGAGACTGCAACTTGATCTACATTTATGCAAGTGTACACAGCTGTATTCTTCATGTCTCACTGTTGCAGTCCTGACAGTTGGGAAGATACCCAAAGCTTAACTGAGGGTGGATGGAAACCCAGTAGAGAAGAGGATCCCCTGCAGGACTGCAGAGGCAAATCCTGCTGTGGATTTTGAGATAGCTGGCAGGTGCTAGTGCTTTGCGAAGGTATGCACAGAAGACCAAGTGGCTGCTCCCAGAATGTCTTTGGTGGGGACCCCATTATGGAAGGCTGTAGAAGTAGCTGTGGTCTTGGTAGAGTGAGGTCTAACCAAATCAAGAGTTTCTTTTGCCATGATGGCTGTAGCAGAAAGAAATGCAGTGAGAAATCCACTTAGAAATGGTGGTTTACAAGTTGGTTTTCCTTCAGATCTGGGGGCAAAGGTTATGATCTGTTGATCTGACTTCCTAAAGGATTTTGCCCTATCTAGGTAGAAAAGAATAGTTGTGTAAAATCTTACCATAACCATAGATGCCCTTCTCTTCCACATAGCAGCAGTATTCATAGTATGGGATTCCCCGCCTCAGGTGACCCGAAAGTAGACTCCTATACAAAAGCTTAAACCTGGTTGCAGTAGGTGCATGGGACGTCACATGTAGGGCCATAAACCAGGGACCTTAAATGTGATGTCTGCACACACAGACCTCAGAACCTGAAGGCCAGTCACACAGACCCAAAGAGAGTAACAAGTGATGCCATCCAAAAGTGTCAAGTGTCATATATGCTGGCTAGTCTGCTCTTGGTATAGAGTAGAGCTTTCTAGTGCCTAAGAGTTAAGTCCATAGGCCAAAGAAAAACTACAGAGGGTTGGGGGGAGGAAAGGAATACTGCAACATGGAAGAGAAGGCCATCTATTGTTATGGTAAGATTTTACACAACTATGCTGTGTCTTTCTATTCCTACGTTGCAGTATTTTTAGTGTGGGAGAGTACCACAGATTAAATAGAGGGAAGGGTGGAGTTAGAAGTGGAAGATTTCCAGAAAGCCCTGCAGGACTGCTCTAGCAAAACCTGCCCTGGCTCGAGACATGGTCCAATTTGTAGTGCTTGTTTAAAGTGTGAATTGTGGGACCAGAATGGATGCTGTGTCTAGCCCTTTGAGGAAGGCTTTGGAAGTAGCCATGCCTCTGGTAGAGTGAGATCTCACCCCCTGGGGTAAGTGCTTGCCATGGTGTGAGTAACAGAAGGAAATGGATTTTCTAATCCAACAAGAAACTGTTTGTAGACTGCCTTGCCCAGAGTCCTGGGGTGGAAGACAACAAATAGTTGGTTAGATTTTCTGAAGGACTTAGTTTTGCCTAGTTAGAATCCAAGTTGCCTGTGTACATCCTGGAAATGGTGGATACTTTCACTGTTGTTGGTCAGAGAGGGGAAGAAGGTAGGTAGGTGAATGGATTGGTTTAAGGACAGTTCATTGACCACTTCAGGCATGGAAGAAGGGCTAGTCCGTAGGGTCACCGTATCCTTGTAGAATATGGTATAAAGGGGGCAGGCCATGAGGGCCTGTAACTCTGACGCTCTCGGAGAAGAAGCTATGGTCACCAGCAGGACAGTCTTCCATGTACACATTTGGAGCATAGCAGTGCTAGCTGGCTCAAAAGGGGCCAGTGTTTTTTTCTAGAACGAAGTTTAGGTCACTAGGTGGTGGGATTGGTTTTCTATGTGGTCTGATGTGCAAGACCCTCTCTGGAAAAAATGTACATCCAGTCTGCATAGCAAAGGGGGATCTAGAGGTAGGCAAGCTGAAATGGCTGAAAGGTGGACATTCACTGAAGAGTAGGAAAGGCCATCCTTAATGAGTTCACACACACAGACAAGGGACTAGGGATGGGCTGGGCTCCCTGTCCTTATTTTGACATCATTTGGAGAATCACTCCCATTTTGATAAATATGATTTCCTAGTAGCAGGTTTCCTTGCCTCCCTCAGGACTGTAAGCATGTCCTCTGAGTAGTGGTGTCTGAAAGGGATTGGAAGTTTATCACTCAAGAGTGTTATGCCTAACATCTGTTGGTGAGGTTGAATTAGAGTTACCTTTTGTTGGGCGAGTAGGTCCACCTTGTGGGGTAACTTGTGGTGATTGTCCTTGGCTAATGAGAGAAGCAGGGGGAACCAGTGTTGCCTTGGCCAGTAGGGAGTCACCAGCAAGATTTTTGGTTTGTCCTTCCTGATGTTAAGTAGGACCTTTTGGATTAGTGGGAAGGGTGGAAAAGCATATAGAAATAGTCCCTTTCATGGAATGCTGAAGGCATCCACCCTTCAGGCAAGTGGAGAGTGATCCTATTTGCAGAATTTGTTCAACTGTCTGTTCTAGGGGGAGGCAAACAGATGCACTTGAGGTGTGCCCCACCAATGGACAATGTCTAGAAAGGTCTTCCTGTTCAACATCCACTCGTGCTGTAGAGAGGATGTTCTGCTGAGAATATCCGCTTGTTTGTTGTCCTGAGAGGGGATGTACGAGGCCTGCAGGGTCAGGTTGTGGCTGGAGGTGAGGTCCCAAATTTGTATAGTTATCCTGCATAGGAGGTAAGCTCTGGTCGGTCCTTGCTTGTTGAAATACCACATTACTGTGGTGTTGTCTGTGAATATTTGAAGGGGGCTCGGTTGGAGAATAGGAAGAAAAGCTTCCAGGGCCAGAAGAACTACAGTCATTTCCCTTACACCGATATGCTTCTTTTAAAGGGTAGGATTCCATGCCTCCTGTACCCTGAAACCTTTGAAGGTGACTCTCCACCCTAGGTCTGATGCATCTGTATGCATAAGCTGGGCTGGGGAGGGGATTTGAGGTGGTAGTCCCGGGTTGTGAAGGATTTGTTGAATCCACCCATCTTAGTTCTGTTTTGAGGCAGGGCAGAATGAGAATTTGTTGCTCTAGGGAGCATTGGTGTTGTGAGACCATACGTTTTTCAGGTACCACTGGAACATTTGCATGTGCATTCTTGCTAGGGGAAGCATATGGATGGTGGCTGCCATCAGTCCCAGGAGTTGCAGGAATTGTCTTGCAGATATCTGAGAAGCTAGCAAGTTTTTGTAAGTGCCTGGAGAGTGACAGGACTTTGTACTGGGGAAGGAAAGCCCGCATCAGGTCTGCCCTAATCCTGCAGCTCAGAAAGATTTTGTCTTGCTGCGGGAGTAAGGGGGATTTTTTTTAAGTTGAGGGTGAAACCCAGGTTTTGTAGTAGGGAGGTGGTGAACCTCAGATAATATTGGAGGTGGTCTTCTGTTTCTGCTAGAAGGAGAATGCTGTCTAGGGAGGGATAGATTTGGACACCTTTGGTCCTGCAGTAAGCAATGGCTGAGGCTAGGCAGTTTTGTGAATACCTTGGGTGCAGAAGACAAACCAAGGAGCAAGACTGTAAACTGAAAATGAGAGTAGGGTCCAGTAAAACTTGAGAATTTTCTGTTGGAGGGTTTTATGGGAATATGGAGAGAGGCCTACTTTAGATCTAGAGTGGCCATGTAGGCCTGGGCTGGGATTAACGGGAGAAGAGTTTGAAGGGATAGCATCCTGAATGATGGAACTTTTAGGAATCAGTTTAGGAAGGATAAATCTAGTATTGGTCTCCAAGGCCCATTTTTTGGAGGGACCAGAAAGTCTTCAGTAAAATCCTTTTCGTTCCTGCCCTGGAGGGACAGATTCTATTGTTCCTAATCTCAGGAGGTCTACCAGAATTTGAGGAAAGAGGTGGATTTGATTTTTGGGTGGAAAGGGGATGGGCCTTGGGATGGGGTCTTCCTTCCAAGAAAGAAAGTATCCATTTTGAATGATAGTTAGTATCCACTGGTCTGATGTGATGGTTTTCCAAACGGGGAGGCAGTGGGGGAGCAGACTGACAAAAGTAGATGGGCAAGGCAGTCAGACATTGTTGGGTGCACTTCTATCCTGAAAAGGCTGTCTTGGAGTAGGTTATGAGCTAACAGGTCTGGAGTAGGTCTACCTCCTGGCTCCTCTCCTGTGCCTGATAGAGGAGGGGTTGTCAGAGGAAGGAGTTCTGACAACAGAAGTCTTTGTAGGATAATTCCTGTAATACTTAGGAATAGGAGACACAAGCAAATATTTGATGTCCTGCAGCTCCTTACTTTTCTCCTGCAGGTTTTTAAGACGTTCTGCAGATTGTTTGCAAAACAAGAGGTTATAGCCTAATGGAGCGTCCATAATTTTAGATCTGAAATCCACTGGGAGTGGATGGAGGCAAAGCCAAGATTATCTGTGGAGAACTGAAGCAGAAGCTGCAGACATAGCAGAGGTCCCCATGTGGCATCATAACTGCACCTAATGGAATGTCTGGCTACCTGAGAAGCCACTGACAGTTCAGATGCTATCTCAGACTTGGTAGGGCAGTCAGGGGTGGCAGCAAGAGATTGGAGGCTTGTGAAACAAGGTCCAGGGCATATTTTACCATGTGTGCTTGGTAAATGATAGCTCAGAAGGCCAGGGTGGAGGGTGGACACTTTTTTACCAATCCTGTCCATGCTTTTGCTATCCTTATCAGTGGGCAGAAGAGATGCTGAAGGAATTGGCCTGGATTGCTTGCCAGGGGAAACGGCACTTACTGCAGGGTCTGCTAGGGGAGGCTTAACTAAGTATTTTTGGTCATCAGGCACTTTGTAGAACCTGTCCAGTCTCTTAGGAGCAGGTCTGGATTCTTGGATGCAGAGGTGAACGCATCCACATAGGCAGATAAAACAGGTGGGATGGCTGATGGGAAGGGCGATTCCACTTTGAAGGAGTTCAAAATACCTCCCTCTGGGTGTCAGTCATCTGGGTAGTGCCTCATTTGAAGTATTCTTTCATCCTTGTAATTGTATCCCCAAAGGTGATATCCTCTGGTGGGGAGTCCCTTTCAATGGATTCCTCATCTGGGGAATAGCATTCCAGAGGGGAGGCAATTTGTGAAGTCTAAGTAGTAGACTCATCAGAAGAGGAGCAGTAAGGTTCTAAATCCTATTCTTCTTGGGTAGTAGGCAAGGGGAGAGAAGTGGGAGAGGCAGGCCTAGGACTAAGCACTGGAATACTGGAGGGGGAAGAGGTTGTGGGCCTAAGAGCCATAAAAGCCTGCATCAAGGAGCTAGTAAATGATTGCCAGTCTGGGAGCCCTTCAGGAGTAGGACTCGGGTGATTGTTTTTTGGTTTTCACTTAGAAGGCATAGGTCTGGGAGAAGGCCTGGGTTCTGGGGCCTGGGCTTCAGGTAATGGCATCCCAGTCAGTCATCCAACTGTTTCTGGTCCCCTATCGACATTGGTAGGACCAATGTCTGTGCTGTCTCCGAGGACGCGCAGGCCATTACTTCTGAAGCAGCTTCCTTGGTGGGAGCTGTCGAAGTAGATGGTGGTTTAACTGGATGTCCCTTAACCTCCAGATCGGAAGCTGGTGGGACTTCTAATGGCGGAGAGGCAACAGAGGTAGGCCTGGAAACTTTGGCCTTTTTCCATGGTGGTTCATGCGGAATGACCGAATCGGTATCCATCCTGAGAGCAAGCTTTCTGAGTCATTGCTTCTCTAAATATAAGTTGTGGGTGGCCAGACGGCTACGAAGGGTCTTTGGAACAAAAGACTGGCAAATGGAACAAGCAGTATCGTGTTCCTTCCCTAGACAAAAGACAACACTTTTGCACATCTTTATGCGTTATATGACGCCGACAATGGCATTTGCCCTTCTTAGCTGACATCGGCTAATAACTACACCTAACAAAGCTCAAGCAAAAGAAATGGAAATTTCCCCCAACAGGGTATTTAGCATTTTAGAAGTCTTCGAGTGGAGGAGCGAAGTGATCAATGTGACGTAGTCTGCGGCTGAAAAGTTCTGAGGTCTGTGCACGAAGACGTCACATTTAAGGTCCCTGGGTTTATGGCCCTACGTGTGACTTTGTAGACAGAAAACAAAAGCCAGTAACTGTGAGCTGTGTAACTAATTTAATTAGTTAATAAAAATAAAAAACAACAAGAATAAACAGACTGGTTTCAGCTATGGCACTAACCTAGCTTTCATCAGTGTGATTTTACATAGACATCTTAATATTCTTATATACATTTAAAGATGATTAATCATAGAATTTCATTGGTAAGCTCATGAATATTTAGGAGTGTATCAGATCATAAATATTCATTAAGACCAGGCTGGAACAGTCCACCTAATTTCGCAATCCATTTTTTTCTCTTGCATTTAAGTTTACTATGCCATCCAGATTTGTTGGATCTGTCACCTACTGTTTTATCAATAATGGTAAAATGAAATTTTGCTGTGGTATGTTTGAGTGGGTGTTTATAAAGGGAATTGCTTATGCTCTTACATTTAACATCACTGAGGTGTTCAGAAATACTTAATCTGAGGGGTCTAGATGTCTGTCCTATGTAAAATGCATGACAGCTACAGGAAGCCATGTAGATGATGCAATCTGTACTGCAATTTGCAAAAAACTTAATATCAAATATGATGCCACAATTACTAATGGAAAATTGTTTAGTTTTCAACATATTTACAATGGCTGCAGTGGCCACATTGGACAAATTTACCATCAACCATGACTCACACAAGATCACATATTTGGATGTGTTGGTCACCAGGAATGAAGACAACACTCTTCGTACTGAAGTATTCAGAAAATACCCAGAATATAACACCTTACTCCACTCATCCAGCTTTCATCCAGCACATATCACCAAAAACACCCCCAAGTCTCAATTCATTAGGATGAGACATTTCTGTTCAGACGAACATACCTTTGAAGTCTTTCGGAAAGATTTGTCCAACAGGTTTCAAGAAAGAGGTTACAGCATGGGTTATCTACATACAGCAAGCAATTATGCTGCAAATGTAGACAGAGAGGACCTTTCTCAAATATAAACAAAAATCACAACACACAAATAACACTTTACAGTTCATTACCACATATGGCAGGAATACCAACAGAGTCACTGATGGCATCAGACGACATTGGAATATTCTCTTGGCTGACAATTTTTTGTCACATTTATTTGACACCTGTATGTTCTCATTCAGAAAAGGGAAAAATCTTGCATCTTATTTCAACCACGACAAACATCAATATGATTCCATCAATCTTAACATGACTCAAACCTTGATCTCTGGAGACAAGTTAGTTGGCTGCGTGCCATGTGGTCACTGCAGCCATTGTAAACATGTGTTGAAAACCAAACAATTTTCCAGTAGTAATTGTGGCATCATATTTGATATGAAGTTTTTTGCAAATTGCAGCACAGATTGGATCTTCTACATGGCTTCCTGTAGCTGTCATGCATTTTACATAGGACAGACATCTACACCCCTCAGATTACGTATTTCTGAACACCTCAGTGATGTTAAATGTAAGAGAATGAGCAATGCCCTTTATAAACACACTCTCAAACATACAACAGCAAAATTTCGTTTTACCATTATTGATAAAATAGTATGTGACAGATCCAACAAATCTGGATGGCATAGTAAACTAAATGCAAAAGAGAAAAAATGGATTGTGAAATTAGGCTGACTGTTCCAGCCTGGTCTTAATGAATATTTATGATCTGATACACGTAAATATTTATGAGCTCACCAATGAAATTCTATGATTAATCATCTTTAAATGTATATAAGAATTTCAAAATGTCTTTGTAAAATCACACTGATGAAGGCTAGGTTAATGCCATAGCCGAAACCGGTCTGTTTATTCTTGTTTATTTTTATTAACTAAATTAGTTACACAGCTCACAGTTGCTGGCTTTTGTTTTCTGTCTACAATGTTATTTTGAGTTGTGCAGGGGAATTCTTTTCGACTACGTGTGACGTCCAACGTACCTACAGCAACCAGGCTTAAGAATTTGTATAGGAGCAGACATTCGGATCACCTGAGGCAGGGAATTCCATACAAAGAATACTGCAACATAAGAACAGAAGGACATCATAACATTCTGTGCACATCCTGGGAGTGCAGTAGCTCTCTTCCTTGTTCTGAGGATTGGGAAATAAGTTAGGCAGACGGATGGCTTGTTTCAAAGACACACTGGTTACAACCTCAGGCATTAAGGAAGGGTTAAGTCCCGAGGAAAACCCTGTCTTTATGGAAGGCAATGAAAGGCTCTACTGCCATTAGGGCCTGTAACTCAGTGACCCTTCCAGCCGAGGTAATGGCTAAAAGAAGAGCAGTCTTCCAAGTGAGGAATTTTAAAGAGGCACTAGCTGCAGGTTATAACGGAAGCAAAGTCAATTTTCCAGGTTGACAGATGAGATCAGACAGGAGTCCCCGTCAACTATGATGTTTGCAGATGACATTGTGATAGGTAGTGAGAGTAGGGAACAGGTTGAGGAGACCCTGGAGAGGTGTAGATATGCTCTAGAGAGAGAGGAATGAAGGTCAGCTGGACAAAGATGGAATATGTGTGTGAATGAAAGAGGATAGAAGAATGGTGAGGATGCAGGGAGTAGAGTTGGCAAAGGTGGAAGAGTTTAAATACTTGGGATCAACAGTTCAGAGTAATGGCAAGTGTGGAAGAGAGGTGAAAAAGAGAGTACAGGCAGGGTGGAGAAGAGTGTCAGGAGTGATTTGTGACAGACTAGTACCAGTAAGAGTGTAAGGGAAGGTCTACAAAAGGGTAGGGAGACCAGCTATGTTATACGGGTTGGAGACAGTGGTGCTGACAAAAAGGCAGTAGTCAGAGCTGGATGTGGCAGAGTTAAAGATGTTAAGATTTGCACTGGGTGTGACGAGGGTAGACAGGATTAGGAAGAAGTATATTAGAGGGTCAGCCCAGGTTGGACAGTTTGGAGACAAAGCCAGAGAGGTGAGAATGCGTTGGTTTGGGCATGTGCGGAGGAGGGATGTTGGGTATATTGGGAAAAGGATGCTAAGGATGAAGCTGCCAGGTAAGAGGAAAAGAGGAAGGCCTAAGATAAGGTTTATGAATATGGTTAGAGAGGACATACAGGTGGTTGGTGTGACAGAGCAAGATGCCGAGGACAGGAAGAAATGGAAACAGGTGATCCGCTGTGGTGAGTCCTAACCGGGAAAAGCCAAAAGTAGTAGTAAAGGTCACGTGGAGGTGTGGGTTTCCTCCTGGGGAGCCTAATGTGAATGACGCCCCTAAGGAATTGTTTCAAGAGGGGATTGTGACAAGATTGCAGGGAGAAAGGAAAGTTGTGTAAAATCTTACCATAACCAAAGATGCCCTTCTCTTCCATGTTGCAGTATTCATTAGTGGGTTTACCCTTCTGATCAGCTTGTCCGGCCAGGTTACCAAAGCTTTTCCAGTCCCAGAAGGTGTGGACGCCTAACGTGTTGGCAGGACATGGGCCATAAATGTGACATCTGCATGCACTAGCCCTCAAAACCAAGAAAGCCCCAGACAGAGCCAGTCCTGATGGTCCAGCCAGTACAGAAGCCATGGAGAGCAACTGCAAGGATAAGAGGATTGGTGGGAGGGAAGGAATACTGCAACATGGAAGAGAAAGACATCTATGGTAATGGTGATATTTTACACAACTTTCCTATGTCCTTCTATTCTAATGTTGCAGTATTCACTAGTGGGCGAGTACAAAAACTCACTGGTGGCCGAGAGGTGGTCTGGATGAGAATTCCAGGAACCCATGCAGGACAGCCCTGGCAAATCCTGCCCTAGCCCTGGAAATGTGGTCGAATTTATAGTGTCTGGCGAAGGTGTGTACAGAGGACCAGACAGCTGCTTCCAGAATGGAGTGTGTCTCTAGGACTTTGAAAAAGGCTCCAGAGAAGCCATGGCTCTTGTGGAATGGGCTCTAACATTGCCTGACAGTGTCTTCCCATGGTGTGTGTAACAAAAGGAGATGGCTCTAGCAATCCAAGAAGAAATTGTTGGTTTTCCAATTGCTTTCCCCAGAGCCCTGGGCTGGAAGGAAACAAATAGCTGGTCTGATTTGTGTAAAGACTTGGTCTTATGCAAATAGAATTGATGTTGCCTGTGGACATCCAGGCTGTGTAGGACCCTCTCACTGCCTCCCTGAGGGTTAGGAAAGAAGGTGGGTAGGTGAATAGCCTGATCCAGGGAAAGGTCGTTGACCACCTTGGGGGTGAAGGCGGGATGAATCCTAAGGGTGACCTTGTCCATATGGAAAACTAGGAAGGGTGGGGTAGCCATAAGGGCTTGGAGCTTCGAGACCCTTCTGGCTGAGGTCAGAGCTAATAGTACTGTCTTCCAAGTGCAATATTTCAAGTCAGCTTTACCAGCTGGTTCAAAGGGTGGCAGAGTAAGCTTTTCTAGGACACAGTTCAGGTCCCAGGAAGGAGGGTTTGGTTTTCTGGGGAGTCTTAAATGTAAAACACCCTTTAGGAATAGCTTGGCTGGGAGTCTGAAAGCTAGTGGAGGCTCCATAGGCAAGCAGACAGGTGTGCTTTTAAAGAGGAGTAAGAAAAACCTCTCTTCATGAGTTCACACAGGTAGAACAGAATCAGATGCAGTTCGGTGTCCAGTGGCCCCTTTTGTGACATCAGTTAAAAAACCTTCTCCATTTCGAGAGATAAGCTTTTCTTGTGTTAGGTTTCCTGGCCTCCTGCAGGACACAGCATGTCCTCGTTGTACAGGTGTCTGAAGGGAATCAGAATCCTATCAGCCACAGGAGAGGTGCGGGGATCTCTACTGTGGGCGAATCTGTCTCCTTGTGCTGTGTGGGTAGATCCACTGAGGGGAGTAACTTGTGGTGATTGCCCTTGGAGAGATGGAGAAGTAGGGGGAACCAGTGCTGCCTTGGCCTGTAGGGAGTCACCAGGAAGATTTTTTGAGAGTCTTGCTAAATTTTCAGTAGGACACACTGGATTAGAGGAAAGGGGGGGAAGGTGTACAGGAATCTCTCCTTCCAAGACATTAAGAAGGCATTTGTTTGCAGTGCCTTTGGGTTGTGAGCTCTGGAGGAGTAGCTCTGGAGTTGCCCGTTTGTGGAGGAGGCGAACAAGTCTGTCTCTGGAATACCCCACCAGATCTAGGAACACATCTCTTGACAGCATTCAGTCGTGACTGTCTGAGGCGGTTCTGCTTAGGGAGTCTGCCTGACAATTGTGTTGTGATGGGATGTAGGCTGCCTGGAGGGAGATCACTGGGAGATAGCCAGATCCCATACCTGTACAGCTAGCCTGCAGAGGAGGTAGGACTTCGTCCCTCCTTGCTTGTTCAATTACCACATCACTGTGGTATTGCCTGTAAAGATCTTCAGGGTGCCCTGTCTGAGGAAAGGCTGGAAGGCCTGCAAGGGAAAAAGAATAACTGACATTTCCTTGATGTTGATGTGCCACTGTGTGTTTGTCCACAAACCTTGCACTGTTCGTGTGTCCAGTCTCGCTCCCCAGCCCAGGTCCGTCCCATCTGTGTGCATGATTTGAGAAGGGGAGGCACGGGTTCTGGGCAACCTGGGCCAACCACCACTTCAGTTCTTGGTGGAGGCAAGGGAGGAGTTGGATCCTGAACTCAAGGGGGGTGTGAGTGCTGGGTCCCATACAGAGCGCAGATGCCATTGCATTTTCCTCATGTGCAGCCTTGCCAGGGGTAGCATGGTAACAGTGGCTGCCATGTACCCAAGGAGTCTGAGGAATTCCCTAGCAGTTAAGATGGGTGAGAGGAGGGCAGACTGTAGATGGCTCAAGGAAAGCACTTTTTCCTCCTGTAGGAAGGCCATCCTGAGGTCTGTCCTGATTCTGCATCCTAGAAAGATGTCTGTGTAGGATTTAGTTGGGATTTGGGGAAGTTTATGGGAACCCTAGAGACTGCAGCAGGAGCTCCTTTGTGTGGGCAAAGAGGGTTTGTCTGTTGCTTGAATGAGAAGGTCTAGGTATGAGAAATTTGCATTCCCCTTGTCCTGCAGTAAGAAATGACTGGGGCTAAGCACTCTGCAAATACCCTTGGGGCAGTGGAGATCCCAAAAGGCAAGACACAGAACTGAAAGTGAGAAGAGCCTGCTATGAATCTGTGATATTTCCTGGAGGTAGGCTTTATGGGAATGTGAAGATAGGCCACCTTTATGTTCAGGGTTACCATGAAGGTCTGAGGGGGAAGAGAGTGGATAAGGTGAGCACTCAGAAGGAGGGTACCTTTAAGAAGAGGTTGAGGTGGGAGAGGTCTAGGATGGGTCTCCATAGTCCTTCCTTTTTGGGCACCAGAAAACCTCTTGAGCAGAAACCTTTCCCTTGAGCAGGGGTGGGGATTGTTTGTATGGTGCCTTGAAGCAGAAGGTTGTGTAAGACCTGGTGTAGGACAGACCATTGAGATGCAGGAGGTAGAGTGATCCAAGTCATAAAGTAGCCGTCCTGCAGGATGGACAAAACCCATTTGTCTGATGTAACCTTCCTTGGTGGCTCGGATGGGGAGTCGGAGGTGGCTTCCATACAGAGAGCAATCTGTCTTGGGTGCTGGTTCTCAAGATACAAGTCAAGAGCCTGTAAGCAGCGGCGGAGGGCCTTGGCAACAGACAATTTACAGATGGCGCAGTTTCTGTAAACGTGATCCCTACCCAGGCAAAAGACATGGGTCGTAGGTGTCTTTATGGGCCCCGACAGGGTACTTACCTTTAATGCAAAACAGATCAGACATTCGTGAGTAGCAGTAACACCTGGCATAAGGCTGGTGGCTGAAAAGTTCTGAGGGCTGGTGTGTGAAGACATCACCTTTCTGGCTCATGTACCTGCCTCCATGTCAGACGTCCGACGCACCATGAGGGACTGAAAAAAGCTTTGGAAACCTGGCCGGACAAGCTGATTGGAAGAAGAGTAAAACCACTAGTAGAATATTGCAACATTGGAATAGAAGGACATATGCATCTAATAGAATGTCTGGCTACCTGGGAAGCCAGTTTAGATGCTATCTCAGTTTTGGTGGGGCAGTCAGGGGTGGATGCCGAGAGAGTAGACACTTGTGAAACTAGGTCCAAGGCATATTTATCATGCGAGTTTGGTAATTTGCAAAAGCAGCCAAGCAGAGATTGCTGACAGGTGAGCATTAACGAAAGAATATGGCAAGCCAGCACCAAGCAGATCACACACACAGGAGAACCAAGGGGAAACTCCACTAAAAAGGGATTCTGATTGCAAGAGAAGCACCAAACAGAAAATCTTTTCTACTTAGATAAGATTTTCTGGTAGTGGTGGGTTTCCAGGCCACCTGCAGAAGCCAAAGCACATGTCCAGAAAAAAGGTAGCTATAGGGGTTAAAAAGCTGTATAACCCACTGTGTCATTTTAAGAGTGGACAGGTAAGGATGGATAAGAGACTCCTTTGTCTTGTGTGAGAACAACCACTTGGTGAGGTAATTTGAGGTGATTGCCCCTGGCCAGATGAAAACAAAGGGGGCAACTTATGCTGTCTAAGCCAAAAGGGAGTGGGGGCAACAACATTTTGGGAGAGTCCTGTTTGATCCTGTGCAGAACTCTTGGCTGTAGAGGAAGAGGAGGGAAAGCATACAGAAACATTCCCTTCAAAGGAAGGCAGGGTTGTCTACTTTCCAAGTCAGAAGACTCAGTACACTCGAGCAGAAAAGAAGCTGTCTGTTCAGAGGGGAGTCAAAAAGATCTGACGAATACCCACCAACAGACTATGTCCAGAAACATTGTCAAAAGAAAAGCTCCAAACTAGTAAACTAGATCTGTATGCAGGAAAGAACATCAGGTTTAATAAAACAACCAAACTGACTATGTCCAGAAACATCTCTGTGAAGCATTCATTCATGAACCTGTGTTCTGAGCTTGCTCAAAGTCTGCCACTAGACTGTACTGTGAAAGAAGGTAAACCAGCTGAAGAGCCACCTAACAACAGATATCTAGACCCAAGGTCTAAAGATCTAGTTTAAGGAGAAAAGACCTTGCAGTCCCCTGCTTGCTGATGCACCACATCATGGTGGTATTGTTTATGAAGGTTTTCAAGGGAACAAGGTGAAAAAGGGAATGAAAAGCCTGCAGAGCCAGAAGCAGAGACCTCATCTCTCTTATGTTGATATGGCCTGACAACTGAAGAGGAAGCCAGAGACCCTGAACTGTCAGAGGGCCACAAAAGCACCACCACACCCAGTGCGCGTCTGAGGCGCCTCAGAACAGTTCTTGGAAAGAACTAGAGCCTGAAAGAGTAGTCCAGACAGGGAAATTTACCGATACCACCACTGGAGTTTAAGTCTGAGACAAGGAAACAAAGGAAGGGAATGCCAGGGGGTGGCAATGTCAACGACACATCAATTTGATGTACCACTGAAGCTTCCTCACATGGAGCCTGACAAAAGGAAGAATAGGATGGTGAAGGCCACAAGTCCAGAACCCTTAGAAATTCACTGGTCATGACAAAAGACAGATGAGAGAGACTGAAAAAAGGCTGTCAAAGGCAGAACCTTGGGAGCAGGAAGAAAAGCCAACACAGGAATTGTCTGAATTGTGCAGAGAAAATTATGATCTTGGGACGGTATGATGATGGACCGAGATTGTTGGTGAACCCTGGACTTTGTATAAGAACAGTGAAGTGGAGATCCTGAAGACTGCTGGGAGAAAGCTTGAATAAGCATGTCTAGATAAAGGAATATCTGTACCCCTTGAAAGCTGCAAAATATCAATGACAGGAGCGAGGCATACGGTAACTACCCTGGGGGCAGTAGAGAAGCCAAAGGGCAAAGCAGAGAAAGAAAAATTGTGTAAAATCTTATAACCACAGATGTCCTCTTCTATGCTGCAGTATTCCACATATGGGTTTACTCCTCTTACTTCGCGTACGTCCCACAAGTATGCAAAAGTTTTCAGTCCCTAAATGGTGTGTGGGATGTCTGATGTGGCTCAAGAAACGTGGGCCATAAGAGTGATGTCTGCACGCACCAGCCCTCATAACTGAAAAGCCCCAGCCGAAGCCAGTCCTAGAAAGGCAATGCCAGTCCTATGCCACCCAGAAAGGGAAATGCAACCAAAAAGGAGATGAAGGACGGTAGGAAGGAATACTGCAACATGGAAGAGAAGGACATCTATGGCTATGGAAAGATTTTACACAACTTTTCTATGTCCTTCTATTCCCATGTTGCAGTACTTCACATATTGGTGTGTGCCGAAGCTCACTGTGAATGGGGAGGTGGTGTAGAGGCTGTCTTCAGGAATCCGTAAAGGAAAGCTCTGGCAAACCCTGCCCAAGCTCTAGAAATGTGGTCTAGTTTGTAATATAAAACGGCAACTGGAAGTCCGTGAAAAACTTTCATTAGAAACTGCTTAAGCGCTTTTCGTACTTACTGTGTACGAACTTCATCAGAGACTCCATTAATACAAAAACACGCCCTTAAATAACTTTATACAAGTCAGCTGATATTACGCTGATTGTTATGTTTAAAATATTTAAAAGATTTAAAAGACCAGCATCATAACAATTAATTTACATATTTAAAATATTAAATATCCTACTAGAATTATACGAATACATGAAATAAATAAATTCATTCATTCCATTAAAGAGGAGTCAAAGAAATAATGGAATATTTTGCCATGCTACTAAATAATAATACATAATAAACAATACCATATAACAAATTATTTTAAATCTATGTTCATATATATGATCCACAACTCACTACTCTGGACTGCCATAAAACTTAAAGTCTATATGGTCTTTATGGTTAAGGTTATATTAGATAAAATTAAATTACATTAACCGTATTATAATGTATTCGGAACCAATATACATTCAATATTATATCTGATGTCCCTATATTAGGTCACCTCTTGTTACAGAAACATGTTAAATATTTAGCCTTTAACTATTTTTTAAAAATATTTTATATATATAAATATTTTTTATAAAAAGGAAGGAAAGTTAGATATTAGAAACTGCTCCTAGTCCGGCTAGGGAAGACAATGGCATTTTAAATCTTTTGAATGACTTTGACCATGTTTTGCTGAAATTTAAAAAATATGCACTTGAAATTGACTATTTCAATGAATGTATCAGACTGCAAATAGTACCTAAAGGTTTAAGAATATGGCAGTATCCAACAGGGTTAGTTCCCAATTCCAATTTTCATCTAGAACTGATTAAATTGTTTAATAAACAGGGCCTGGAACTAATTGAACTATTGAAAACCAACTATGCATTATTTAATTAAGAATTGAAGGACAATATTTCTTTATTGGATACTCAAATTAAATCACACCCTGATTTCCTCAGGTATAAGTTTGAATACCTAAAAATCTTTGAGACTATTGATGCTTATTTAATGAAAGCAAGAGCAACTAAAAACAAAAAGATACAAAGGGACTGTACACAATATGATGAAGGGACAGCCTATCCAGTTCCCCCACCGGCTCAAGAGTGGAATAAACCAAAAATAAATGGTTTACCTAGGTTGGGGGGGATACCAACTTCTCAGTTCCCACCTGGTAACACTGGTACCAGCACTAACACTGCGAATGGGAACACTGATGTACAACCCAGAGGTTCAATAATTGATTTTGATCAACCTACCCCTTCCACATCTTATGCAAGTATTATACAAGACAAAGAAGATGGACTTAGAAGGAGTGAGCGTATACAAAATCAAAATAAGAACACTGGAGGCTTAAAACCTGTTTCATTTAACAGTGGTCAACCCATTAATAATCGGAATAATACTAAACAGTCAAATTTTCAGAGGGGAAGGGGCCAGAACAGATGGAATCAGAGGAAGAGAACGACCAAATGGAAATAGTAGAAAATGTTTCTTCCTTGAATTTTCATGTTATTAAGAACACTCAAGGAGACTTTTCCATCTATAATTATTCTACTATGTCCGTCCCTACTGAATTAGCAGATTTATTAGCTAAAGGTCTCACTTTTGTTCCCCTCAATAATTTGAATGTTACCAACTGTATTATTGACCTGAAATTATACGTTCGCAAATTAAATCTAGCGATAACCTTGGGGAACACACTACTTGGTAATAACAATGAACATAGAGTTCCTAGTACATTTAATCCTCCCCTACATAGTAACTTATTGTTATTTGAAAAACTATGTGAATTGGATCTCAGGAACTTCCATCATAATAACAAATATAAAAGGAAGAGTAACCTGAATCCTGATGAATTGGACTGGTTGAATTTTTTACAGAACTTTAAGGTCCGGATAATGAAACCGGACAAAGGTGGGGGATTGGTCTTTATGGACCAGTGTGATTACATCAATAAGATAGAAGCCATGCTTTCAACTAATGCTTATGAACAAGTCTCATTAAATGAATACAACCAAGCCTGTAAAAGGGTAAAAGGTTATATTAATGATTTATTTATAGAAGGGAGAATAGAGTTAGACCAACTTAATTATTTAATTGTAACATCACCGATTGTGCCCATTCTTTTTGGAATACCAAAAATTCATAAGAATTTGGCAAATCCACCCTTTAGACCAATAGTAAGTGGAAAAAATAGTATGACTTATGCTTGTGCCAAAATGGTGGACAAACTTTTGAATAAATATGTCCAACTAGAATCTACCATTTGTTAAGATTCCTGGTCATTTTTGGGTAAGATTAACGAATTGCCCTTTAATAAAAACATGAATCTATTAACTATAGACGTAAAAGATCTTTATACGTCAATTCCACAAGATTTGGGCATAGAATGGATAACATTAAATCTGAAAAAAATGAATGCATCAGGTTCTGAGATATGGCTTACTGAAGAACTATTAACAATGGTCTTGACTCATAACATTATAGTATTTAATGATAAATTTTACCACCAAAAGAAAGGGGTAGCCATGGGCTCCCCTTGTGGTTCTAGTTTTGCAAACTTGGTTATGAGTTTTTGGGAAAAGGAATATGCTCTAGTTGAAACAGAAATTACCTCCAAAATAAAGTTTTATACGAGGTATTTGGATGATATTTTCATCCTGTTTGAAGGTTCGGCCCAACAAGCAGCTCAATTGGTCGCCTATTTTAATTCGACTACTAATTTTTTGGAGTTTACATTCAACTTTAATGTTAAGGAAATAGCTTATCTTGATGTATATCTCATCAAGAATGTAACATTGGGCAGATTTGAATCTAGAATATTTAGGAAAGTTTCGTATTCAAATACTTTCCTGCACTTTACAAGTGCACATCCCACTTATCAAAAGAAATCAGTGGTCAAAAGTCAGGCTGTGAGAGCAGCTAGAATGGTTAGTAACACTGAAGATTTTTTAGATGAGTGTAATAATCTGAAGAATATGTTTTTGAATAGAGCATACCCAATTAATTTCATAGATAATATTATGGACGAGGTAATTATTAAAAGAAATAATGGTTTTTATAAACCTATTCTATTGAGGGTTGAATCTAGTATATCTCCTGTAATTAGTCCCGACCAGTTGAACTCTTAATATTAATCAAAATTTGACTGAATTACCTTTTGAATACAGCTTGACACTCACCTATTGCTCTGACTTCTCATTATTAAAAAACATTTTTTATAAAAATTGGAACATCTTGAAAGAAAATAAAGAGCTGATAACGAAGTTAGGGCTTAAACCTAAAATTACAGTAAGACATGACCAAAATTTTAAACAAATTTTGGACACCATTAATAATAAATCAAATACGACTATAAGTTTTAAGAACATGCCGGTATGTGGCAATTGTCCCTATTGTAAATATATTATTGTGGGGAGTGCTGCAAAAATAAATGGGTTTACTTTAAAAAGTAAATTCAAAAATAATTGTAATTCGAAGATGGGTGTATATGTGGCAATATGCCAATTATGCCATTGTTTTTATGTGGGTAAAACCATTCGGAGACTTCGAGATAGAATATATGAGCATGTTTATAATATTAAAAAATGTAATTTAGAAAATGCTCTTGCTAGGCATATTAATGAATTTCCAGGCCATAATTTTAAATTTTGGGTACTGGATCAATTAACACCAAATATCAGAGGTGGACCCATTGAATTACAACTTGAACGGTTGGAATTAATATGGCAAATTAGATTGTTTTCGTATTGCCTGCCTGGGTTAAATGATATTTGTTCTATTATGCCTATTCTAAAGCTACGTAGCCTAACTAGATATCTAACTTTCCTTCCTTTTTATAAAAAATATTTATATATATAAAATATTTTTAAAAAAATAGTTAAAGGCTAAATATTTAACATGTTTTTGTAACAAGAGGTGACCTAATATAGGGACATTAGATATAATATTGAATGTATATTGGTTCCGAATACATTATAATACGGTTAATGTAATTTAATTTTATCTAATATAACCTTAACCATAAAGACCATATAGACTTTAAGTTTTATGGCAGTCCGGAGTAGTGAGTTGTGGATCATATATATGAACATAGATTTAAAATAATTTGTTATATGGTATTGTTTATTATGTATTATTATTTAGTAGTATGGTAAAATATTCCATTATTTCTTTGACTCATCTTTAATGGAATGAATGAATTTATTTATTTCATGTATTTATATAATTCTAGTATGATATTTAATATTTTAAATATGTAAATTAATTGTTATGATGCTGGTCTTTTAAATCTTTTAAATATTTTAAACATAACAATCAGCGTAATATCAGCTGACTTGTATAAAGTTATTTAAGGGCGTGTTTTTGTATTAATGGAGTCTCTGATGAAGTTCGTACACAGTACGTACGAAAAGCGCTTAAGCAGTTTCTAATAAAAGTTTTTCACGGACTTCCAGTTGCTGTTTTGTATCTAGCAGCAGTTTTTTGTTTTTTGTCTAGTTTGTAATGCTTGGTAAAGGTGTGTACTGATGACCAAGTAGCTGGGTTTGAGAATGGTAGAGGTATCCAGTCACTTGAATAAGGCTCGTGAGGAGGCCACAACCCTGGTGGAGTGTGCTTTAACAGTACCATGCAGAGATGTTCCACGGTTTTGGTAGCAGAAGTTGATGGCCTTGGAAATCCAGGCAGAGATGGTCTTGTTTGGTCACTGCCTACCCCCAGGGCCCTGGGGTGAAAGGAGACTAAAAGTTGGTCAGCCTGTCTGATGGACTTGGTTTTATGCAGATAAAACCTGAGTTGTCTGTGAAACATCCAGGGAGTGAAGTACGCTCTCTGTCACACTGTGGGTTAGGGAAGAAGGTAGGTAGATGGCCTGATTGAGGGACAGGTCATTCACCACCTTGGGCATGAATGAAGGGTTAAGTTCAGAGTAACCCCGTCATTGTGGAAAACTAGGAAAGGAGTAATAGCCATAAGGGCTTGTAGCTCTGATACTCTCCTGGCTGAGGTCAAGGCTACTAGTAGTACAGTTTTCCAAAAACAATGTTTTAAAGAGGCTTTGCCGGCTCAACTGGAGGAAGGGTAAAGCTTTTCCAAAACATAGTTAAGATCCCACGGTGGGGGAGATGGTTTCTTAGGGGGTCTGAGGTGAATTACCCCTTTGAGGAAAAGCTTAGCCTGGAGTCTGGATGCCAGAGGGGGATCCAGTGGGAGGCATGCTGAAATTGCAGACAAGTGGGCTTTAATGGAAGAATAAGCCAGGCGTGTCTGCAGTAGCTCACACAGGTAACACAGGACTAATGAGGTCTTACATGTAAGTGGGTCCAACTGTCTTATGACACCACATAGAAAACATTTTCCACTTTGAAAGGAAGAATTCTCTTATATTTGGTTTCCTGGCCTCCTGCATGACACCTTGTTGTAAAAGTGCCTGAAGAGGACCAGAATCCTATCAACCACATGGTGAAGTGCAGTAACTGACACTGTGGGTGTATCTGAGATCCCTTGTGCTGTGTGAGAAGGTCCACTCTGGGGGGTAACTTGTGGTGATTGCCCTTGGACAACTGTAGAAGTAGGGGGAACCACTACTGTTCTTGGCCAGTAAGGAGTCACCAACAAGATTTTTGGTCTGTTTTGCTGGATTTTCAGCAGGACCTTCTGAATGAGTGGGAAGCGGGGGGTTGGGGCTATGCATATAGATATTTCCCTTCCAGGAGACTGAGAAGACATCTGTTGCCAGTGCTTGAGAATCTGGTATCTTGGTGCAAAAGCCAGGAAGTTGCCTGCTGATGGAGGAGGCAAACTGGTCTGAGGTGTACCCCACCAGACCACAAGATCCAGGAAGACATCCCTGTGAAGCATCCATTCATGGTTTGTGATGGTACTGCTCAGACAGTCTGCCTGGGAGTTATGGAGAGAGGGGATGTAGACTGCCTGAAGGGTCACACCCTGTGAGGTGGTTAGCTGTCATTCTAGAAGGGCTAGTATGCAAAGTGTGTATGACTTGGTCCTTCTCTGTTTGCTGAGATACCACAGAACTGTGGCGTTGTCTGAGAAAATCTATAATGGACCTTGCTGGAGGTAAGGTAGAAATGCCTGAAGAGCCAGAATTGCCCTAATCTCTCAAACAATGATGTGTTCTAGTTTGTGAGGCTGTGGCCAGAGGCCCTGCACCCCTCAATGGCACAGAGTTGCTCCAAAGCCCAAGTCTGAGACATCTGTGTGCATGACCTGTGTGAGTAGAGGCAGTTGGAGTGTGAGAGCTGGATTGTGAATCAGTTGTGCCAGCCACCACTGGAATTCCTTTTTAAGGCATGGGAGAAGGGGATCCCTGTGTACTGGAGAGGATGGGAGTGTTGGGTCCAGACTAACTGAAGATGCCACTGTAATTTTCTCATATGCAGTCTTGCTAATGGTAACATGGGGATAGTGGCTGCCATGTAGCCCAGGAGTTTGAGGTACCTGCCTTGCTGTCAAATTCAGTAGACTGAATGATAAGAAGCAGTTGTTCTGTCAGGGTTTGCATCCTCTGAGGGAGGAGGTAGGCTTTCTTAAGATCTGTGCAAATTCTGCACCCCAGGAAAACAATGTCTTGTGTGGATTCCAGGTGGGATTTTGGGAAATTTATCTGGAATCCCTGCAACTGTAAGAGGGACACTACAAGGTGTATGTGTAGCAGGAAGGTCTCCATGTTGCCTGTCTGGATTAGCAGGTTGTCTAGGAAATGAAATACTTGGATTCCCTTTGTCCTGCAATAAGCAATCACTGGAGCCAAGCATTTGGTGAAAACCCTTGGAGCAGTGGAAAGCCCAAGGGGCAAGGCAGAGAACTGAAAGTGAGAAGGGCCCACTAAAAACCTCAGGTATTTCCTGAATGTGGGCTTTATGGGGATGTGTAAATAAGCATCCTTTATATCTAAGGTGGCCATGAACCCCTGGGGAAGTAGTAGGGGGAAGAGGGAAGGTAAAGTCATCATAATTAAGGCTGGGACTTTTAGGAATAGGTTGAGACAGGAGAGGTCTGGAATTAGTCTCCACGGTCCATCTTTTCTGGGAACCAAGAAAATCCTGGAATAGAAACCTCTTCCTTTTGCGTCTGAGGACACAGATTCCATAAGTGCCCCAGGCCAGCAGTGCTTGCAACACAGGCTGCAGGAGGTGCAGCTGTTGTGTTGGGGGCTTTAGGATGTCTTTTTGCTGTGGAGGTGGTGGTGGTGGTGGGGGTGAGCCAGGTCATGAAATAACCATTTTGAAGAAATGACAGGACCCATTTGTCTGATGTGATGAGAGTCCACACAGGGAGGCACTGAAACAGATGAAGTGATAGAGGTGGAGAGGAAAGGGGTGGGTGGCAAGGTAGTCAGATGATATCTGCACTATCTTGAAAGGGCGGTCTCTGGCTAGAGGAAGGTGAAGCTCTAGCTGGAGAGGGAAGCTTCCTAGTAGGTTTTCTAGTTCTGGAAGGAGCTGCAGGACGAGAGTGCTTTCTTATGAACTGAGTTTTAGTTGGGTAATTTCTTTGAAATTCTGGTATGAGAGAAACAAGCAGGTGTTTCAAATCCTGCATTTCATTCCCTTTATGCTGAAGTAAAGGGATCAGCCACTTTTACACCAAACAAGGCTGAATTGTCCAGGGGTGCATCAATAAGCTTTGCCCTCAAGTCATCAGGAAGGGGCTGTAGGCGAAGCCAGGAATACTTTAAGGCAGAAGCTGATGCGGCTGACCTAGCTGAGGTTTCAGCAGCATCATAACTGCACTTTATGGAGTGCCTGGTAACCTGGGAGGTGAGGGCCAGAAGAGAAGACAGTGAGGCTTTGGTAGCACAGTCTGATGTATCAGCCAATTCCTTGGAGGCTTTTTCCAGGAGGGATAAGGTGTATTTGGCCGTATGAGTCTGGTAATTTGTAGCCCTAAAGGACAAGGCAGCAGAGGTAAACCAATATCACGCGGGTAAAACTGCCAATAAAATCTAACAGAACCAGCTCGAAAAGGCAATTCACTGGATCCACACCATAAGCTCCATACCTCCACAGAAAATAGTCGACCTAAGTACTTACTAACACTTCATTCCAAAAACATACAAAGTTAAAAGCTTTAGCCTCACTCAAAAAACAAACTTCTTCAGAAGTAATTATACCCACAAGCACCTCTTTTATAATGGACCAAAATTACACCAATTGTTTGATTACAAATACAATAGAAAAAGTTGTCCACAACACTGCATGTACTGACAGCTTTTGTACCGTAAAAACTTTAAATATATAAGCATGTTTGTTAAAAATATATATAAAAAGCAATAAAAAATGCTACATTAAATCTAAGGCTCTCTTTTTTAACACAGAAGCCAAAGGAATGCACTCATTAATACCTGGCAGTGTAGTTGAACAATTTTATAATCCAGAAAAGTTCTCTTAACTCTAAACGGAGCTCCCACCACCCTCCTCTTGGATTTGGTAAAACCTGTTCCAAGATTCCAAATTTAAATCTAGTGAAGTCCCGACACTGTAAAGAATGTTTGTATAGTGAATTAACATTAGCCCTTGATATTGCATAAAAGGTGTTCATAGATTCTTGTTTTTAGTTTTCTTTCTGTCTTCCCTATATAACTGCCACAGGTCTGATCAATTGAAATACATACTATACCCTTGTGCTGTTGCAATTTCCTTTCATCAGGTTGACCTTATAACCTTTTTCTTTTAATATTATGTTGCTGGACTAATATATAGGGGCATTGCCTGCACGTCACACACTTAGTACCTTTATCAAGTAAAGAAATAATTTTGACAGGGTGTTCAAATATTGATTTTAAGTTCCTCCCCATCTTATATACAAATTTGGGTTCATTCCCAAGAATTTTTAGGACGCCAGGATTACCCTTAAATATCATCCAATTTCTAGTTATAACTGTTCACACTTCTTTTTCCCCAACACCAAATGGTACTACCATGCTACCACAAAGTTGAGAATTATTCTTTACCTTATTTATAGTACTACCCAGATTCGTTTTGCCTAGTAAAGGCTTGAATTTGATTCTCCATCCATCCAAGATCGGAGATTGGATGGGTTAAAGTGAATTGTTAGGGTAACCTCTGTTTTTAAACATGTTTGTGATAATAATGCATCTCTTGGTGAAAACTTATATCTGAGCACATACGTGCTGCCCTAACAAGTTGCCCTTTGAAGATGTTACACTTGGTAAATTTGGGATGATGGCTATTACAGTCTAGATAATCATTAGAAAATTATTATGAAAACACACAAGGCTGAAGTCCAAGCACCTCTGGAACAATGTTCAAATGTTGAAATGAAAGGAACCACAAGTTGAGAAATATAAAAACACCAAGTATTTAATGATTCCAGTAACAAACTGTTAGCTCTTTCGTTTGAACAAGTTTCAAACTTCATCAGACAAACTATTCTACACGCATTCACCTTAAATAGCCTAACATTTACTTCTATTGGTTAAAAACACTGTCAGTCATCATGATATACAGCTGAACATAAAACTGTTGCCTCATATAAACCAAAAACTGTCAACACTACATTAAAAACAATTTAATACAACTAATATTCAAAAAGAGTATATATGTATGTATATTTAAATGTGCAAGAACGTATAACAATGTATAAAACTGTATGTTGTTGCCAGTTGTCAAACCACCTTATTTTTGTTGTTTTAAAACCGTTTTTCTTTCAAGTGATTTTAGTTTCAATATGGCCAAGATAGAAGTGCGAACACTGATGCCAGGCCAACTGTCTGCTTGAAAGCAGATTTGCCATTTTAGCTCATTTATTTCTAACTGTAAACCCCAAGGCTTCTTTTCATCAATAGTGACGATTAATTACTACAAAGAAAAATTTATGGTTCACACTATCAGAAAAATGTTTGGCCAATGCATTATTCAGATTGTTTTTCCTAATAGCGTAGTCATGCTCATAGATTCTTTGACTTGGCTTATGCTCAGTCTTTCCTATGTAGAAACCAGAGCATGAATCGCACATGGCCAAATAAACCACTGCTCTGGAATTACAAGAATATTTCCCTTTTATCTGCTGTCTAATGTTTCTAATAGTTATACTATCAGCTACTTTTACTATACACCATGAGCAAGTTCCGCATCTAAAAGTTCCTTGTTTATTTACATGAAAGGGAACTTTTCTGTTCTTGAATAAATCCTTAAAATTATTACCTCTTCTGTATACAATAGCTGGTTTAACCCCAAAGTGCTTCCTGACATTAGCATCTTCTAACAGAATTGGCCATTTTTTTTTTTTTTTTTTTCAAAAATAGAAGTTAAAAACTTGGCGTCCTGGCTAAAAGTTACAGTTAAGGCTCTTTGAAAGTCTGGAGGTTGTTGTGTACTGTCATTGGATAGTTCTACCATGGTACTACATTCTATAGTACTTAAAGTTCTCTGATACCCGCCGTTGCCTGATGTAAGTGGAATTGTGCCTAAAATAGGTTGAAAATAACCATTTAGTCTCTTGGTAATGACTTCCATACTTAAATCTTCCACTAATTTTACCAGGTAACCTCTTTTCAGGAACACACCACATAGAAACTGATATTCTTTCAAAAACTCTCCATGTGTTGTGACCATGCGAGCAGCCCTGACCAACTGGCCTCATAACAGACTTTTTTGATGAAATGGGTGTGAGCTTGCTTAATGCAGAAAAGTGTTAGAGTATGTGGATTTTCTATGAATTTTAGACACATCTGCCACATTCATCATCTTTCATCAACTTCACATTTAAATAATCTATGCTGACTGAAACATATTGGCATGTAAACTAAAATAAGAAGTTATGTACTCACCATAACGTTCCATCTGAGTAGGTAAACTTCATTTGTCAGCAACCTATGGGAATCGGATCCAACCTCGGATCTGAGCCGGCAGTTTTCAACAGCTTTAGATCCCAGCTCCAAGCTCCTCCCCCTACCCATAATCCCCTGCCAACCCTGACTGACCTCAGATCAAGTTTGCCCAAAAGCAGATACTGCTTGAAGACCATTACTCTCAAAGATAAAGTGGATAACACCCATGGACCTGAGTGTGAAAACATTCTTAAGTGAGGGGGCAGGAGGGAGGGACGGTTGCTGACAAATGAAGTTTACCTACTCATATGGAACGTTATGGTGAGTACATAACTTCTTAAACTGAAGTAGTTAACTTCATTTGTGCAGCAACCTATGGGACAGAGTCCCTAGCTACCTGAAACTTGGGCGGCCTTCATGGAAGGATGTTTTGGAGCACTGCAGAGCCAAAGGATGCTCTCCCTCTGGAGATAATGTCCAATTTATAGTGATTGACAAAGGTATGAGAAGAGGCCCAAGTGGCTGCCAAACAAATATCATCCAAAGAGACTCTAGCTCTAAAAGCCGCAGAGGTAGACATAGACCGAGTAGAGTGGGCATGGACTCCCTGAGGTGCGGGCCTGCCAGAACTTTCATATGCTAAAAGGATACACTGCGAAATCCATCTAGATAGCGTGACTTTAGACACAGATTTACCCAAGTTAAATTTGGCAAAGGAGATGAACAACTGGTCAGATTGCCTATGACCAGATGTCCCGTGGAAGTAGAAGCAAAGTTGTCTATGCACATCCAGTGAGTGTAATTTGTATTCCCCTTTGTTTTGGTAATTAGGAAAGAAGACTGGTAGGTTGATGGACTGGTTAATATTCGATTCAGAGGCAATCTTGGGAAGAAAAGAGGGATTGGTCCTGAGGTAAACTCTGTCCTTGTGAAAAGTCAAGTATGGGGGTTTTACACAGAGGGCTTGTAGTTCAGAGACCCTTCGAGCCGAGGTGATTGCGACAAGAAAGGCCGTTTTCCATGACAAGAATTTAAGATCTACTGAAGCTGCAGGCTCAAACGGGGGAGCTTGTCAAGGCCTGAAGCACCAGTGTTAAATCCCAAGGAGGGACTACATCCTTCACTGGAGGTCTGAGCAGAAAGGTGCCCTTCAAAAAGGTCTTACACAATTTCGTGGTGATCAAAGGGCCCAGTTCATTTCCCACGTGATAATGAGAGATAGCTGCTAGTTGAACCTTGACTGTGGAGGAGCTAGCCCCCTGATGAAACAGCCCTGACAGGAAGTCTAATATAGCGGGCAAAGGAGCTGTGAAAGGATCCAAATTTCGACGTTCCGCCCAAATGGAGAAACATTTCCATTTACTACTATAGATCTTTCTAGTAGAAGGCTTGTGCGCTGCTACTAGAATAGTTTTAACTGGGGAAGAGATACCAGGAGTCCTAGCTACAAGTGGAACTGGAGCAGCCAAGCTGTGAGCTTGAGACTGCCCAGATTCGGGACTGGGAGATCTAGGGGGTGGGATATTAGATCCGGACGGGGATCCAGAATCCAAGGAGGTTTCACCAGATGAGACCAAAGGTAAGGGAACCAGGTTTGACGAAACCAGAATGGGGCAATGAGGATTATCCTGCTCCCTAACTGGCTGGCTTTCTGTAGAAACTTCAGCATCAGAGGAAGAGGAGGGTAAGCATAAAGTAGACCGGGTGGCCAAGCATGCACCAGAGCATCTCTCGGAGGTTCCCTGGAGGGGGAAATGAGAGAGAAGTAGTCGTAACATTTTGTGTTCGAGGGAGAAGCAAAGAGATCGCAACAGGGTTGACCCCATTCGGCGAAAATCCGATTTGCTATCTCGGGATTCAGAGACCACTCATGTGGCAACAGGATGGTGCGACTTAGTCTGTCCGCTAGGATGTTGGACTGCCTCGGAATGTGCGTTGCTATAAGAAAGCGGTTGGTGGAGATCGCCCATTCCCACACCCTCATGGCCTCTCGACAGAGCGGGTAAGACCTGGTTTCCCCCTGTTTGTTGATGTACCAAACAACCAACATATTGTCCGTCTGAATCGCAATCGTTCCTACAGGAAGAAGGTTCTGAAGTGCCTGCAACGCTAACAGCACTGCCCTCATCTCTAGGACACTGATATGCAGAGAGGTCTCAGTGAGGTCCCACGTGCCTTGGACTGTCCTGCCCGAACAATGCCCCCCCCATCCGAGGTGGGAGGCATCCGTGGTCACCGTGGCTAGGGGAGGGGCCACAGAAAAGAGGCGTCCTTCCTAGAGGTTCGGAGATTGGAGCCACCATAAGAGGGCCCTCTTGCAAGCCCTGCTGAGGGGAATGGGATGGCTCAGAGGATATCGAAGAAAGGACCACTGGACCTGGAGGTTCCATTGTAAGACCCTCATGTTTAAATGCGCCACTGGCAATAGGTTGATTGCCGCCGCCATTGAGTCTAGAGCCCTCAGGACCAATTTCGCCAGAGGAGCTGGAGATTGTAGAATGGCCCGCACATGTAGCCTCAGGGTTCATAGCCGGTTTGTGGTCAAGAAAGCTAGGAGCTTATCCGCTCGCAAAAACCATAAGTTCACATCCACGAAAGTTAATAAAAATCAGCAGATTCAAGTAGTAAATCCAACTAGTCAAACTCTTGACAAAACAGAATGTCCTTTACTGACCTCAGTTGACGCTTTCACCTAAAACGGCTTCTTCAGACTGTACAGTCGAGTGGATGCATTCCTGTTCATGATAGATTTGCTGACATTATTTGGTTTTACTACAGGAACGTTGCTTCTCTGGTGGGACAGTACTGTGGTTTGGATTATCAAAGCTAGGAGCTTGTTTGTGTCTAATCTGGCCCCTATGAAGTCAATAGTCTGAGTCGGGGTAAGAGACGACTTCTCTATGTTGATAGTGATCCCCAGCCGGGGAGCTAGACGAAGAAAGTAGTTTCTGGCTGCGCAGAGTAGATGCCTTGTCGGGGCGGTCAAGAGCCAGTCGTCCAGGTATGGGTAGACCTGAATTCCCTGGAGCCTCAGGTGGGCCGCTATCACCGCTAACACTTTGGTGAACACCCTGGTGGCTGTGGTGAGACCAAAGGGAAAGACCCTGAATTGGAAATAAATGGCTCCTAACCGGAAGCGGAGGAACCTTCTGGATCGCCTGTCCATCAGAATGTGGTAGTACGCATCCTTGAGATCTATAGAGCACATCCAGTCATTCTCTCGCAAAAGGGGGAGAATGGATTGAAGGGTGACCATGCGGAACTTCTCTTTGGTTACTGACAGGTTCAGGGGGGAGAGGTCGAGGATAGGTCTCAAGTCCCCCATCTTTTTTGGCACCAAGAAGAACCTGGAGTAAATCCCTGACCCGCACTGGTCTGGGGGGACGTGTTGGATGACTCTTTTTCCAGCAACTGTTGGATTTCTGTGCTGGGGCCTCCTCCTGATCGGGTGGGACATCGGGGAGGTATCTGGGGCTGCGTGGGTAAAGAGAAAAGGGAATCTGATATCCTCTGGATATAATACGAAGCACCCAGCGGTCTGTCGTGATGGACTCCCAAGCTGCTAGGTGCTTCGAGAAACGCCCCCAACTGCTTCCAGAGTGGAGCAGTCGGGCAACACCTCAGGGGTGTTGCGTGGGTTGGTCCGAGAAGGGTTCTCTGGATCCAAAGTTTTGCAGGCCCCCTCTGCCTCTAGGGCAGCGTCCACCCTGCTCTCCTCAGCCGCGGAAGGGCTGGGAGTCCGGAGCAAGATGGGACTGTTGCGACTTCCGGAACCACATCTTCTGTCCCTTTTGGTTCTTGGAGAAGGACCTCTGGGGAGCAGGGAAGCGGACTTCGACGGCAGACAACGTCTTCCCGTCCTCCTCGCTCTGGACCAAGGTAACGCAAACAGTTTTGTCAAAACGGGCAGAACCATCGAAAGGGGCATTAGCGAAAGACGCCTTGAAGGGTTCCGCGAAATCACAGTGCCGGAGCCAGGCCTGACGCCTCATGACAAGGCCCGCTCCGCAGGCTCTAGCGGCTCCTTCCGTGGCATGGGACAGTAGCCCATAGAGGTGTTTGATATGGATCGGAGAGTGGCCATCCGGGTGGAGTGCAATTGCTTGTGCTCTGCCGACATGGACTCGGGGGGCGATGCAGCGTACTCTTTGATAAGGTCCCGCTGCAGTCAAAGCACATGTGCCATGTAGTTCAGCGACCTCACAGAGAAGGTGGCCGAACTAAAGACCTGCTTCCCTAAACGGTCCATCGACCGAGACTCCTTGCTCGGGGATGAACTGAGGGACTCTCCTGAGCTAGTTCCCTCTTGGTGGCCGCCACCACCAACATGGCATCTACAGGGGGACCCTTACTTCAATGGGACTTGTCAGAGGGTGGGCTGAGAATTTTGTCCAGGCGCTTGGGGGACTGGCTCCACAGTGTCCGGCTCCTTCCACACCCTGGTAGTAATCAAATCTACCAGGGGGTCAGCCGGAGGGGACACCCAAGAGGTAGACGGGCCTGCTTCAAACGCCTCCAGGAACACAGATTCATCCGAGGTAGGCTTTGGGGCAGACCACCCCCCCTTATCCTGAGCATCTCCATGATGTCACCAAATGAGACATCTTCGGGGGTGATCTTGGGGAGCCTTCCCCCTCCTCCAAATCAGTGTCCTCATTCAAGGACTCAGGGGAGTGCAGGTGCCTCCTTTTGCACCTTCGCTTGTGAGGAACCTCCTTGGGGGAGCTGTCTGAGGAGGTCTCACCAGCCATGTCTCATTCCAAAGGAACGACCTGGGACGTCACAGCAGGCTGTCCCTGGGGTCGGGTGATGGAAGTCGGGCCCAACAGAGAAGGAGTGCAGGGTGGAGCCGTGGCAAGTGCCGGGGGTCTGGAATCTCTCAACAGGGCCCTCTCCACCACGTTGAATGCCGAGGGAGAGCTGCTCTCTAGGATCCGAAAGCAGACCATCACTCGGATCCGACGGACGGATCGGGCCTGCGCCGAAGCGATCGGATCCGACGGACCAGTATGCTTCGACCTGGGTGGAGCCGAAGGCATACCAATACCCCTGGATCCGAAGCTCAGCCCTCGGCTCCAAGAGCTCGAATCTGAAGAAAATGGACCCGAAAGACTTGAGGGAAGTGTTGGCGCCGAAGTACCCGAGGCTATCGGCGCCGACACACCCCCGGCTCCAAGGCTGCCCGGCTCCGAAGACTCCGAGCCCGGGAAGCAGGATGGAGAAGGAGCTATCGGGGCAAAAAAAAGGGATAGAGCAGGAACTGTTTAGAACAGATAAAACATCTTATCACGTTAGTGACATTTTCATCACTAGAGATGTAACTGACCTTTACACAATTATCCCACAACAAACTGGGATAGAATGGGTAAACGAAATGCTTGTAGAATACAAGGTGCCACACAGTACATTAACCCTTATTCTAGAATTTAGAGCTGGTTTTAACTAATAGTTATGTCTCTTTTAACCATAAGTATTACTTGCAAGAGAAAGGAATAGCCATGGGCTCACCGTGTGGTGGAGCCTATGCAAACCTAGTTATGGCATACTGGGAAAGACAGTTTTTCTCCCAGTCAAGGTTTAATAACTATATCAAACTATACCAAAGGTTTCAAGAGGCCATTTGTATTATTTGGAAAGGAACGCAGGCTATGTGAATATTTGTCATATATTAATGAAACTACTAGTTTCTTAAAGTTTACATGGCAATATGATTCAGTCAGCATAGATTATTTAGATGCGAAGTTGATGAAAGATGATGAAGGTGGCAGTTATGTGTCCAAAATTCATAGAAAAGCCACATACCCAGCACTTTTCTGCATTATACACTCTCACACCAATTTCATCAAAAAAAAAAAGTCCGTTATGAAAGGCCAATTGGTCAGGGTTGCTCGCATGGTCACAACACATGAGTTTTTGAAAGAATATCAGTTTCTACATGGTATGTTCCTGAAAAGAAGTTACCCGGTAAAATTAGTGGAAGAGCTAAGTATGGAAGTCATTACCAAGAGACTAAATGGTTATTTTCAACCTATTTACATCCGGCAATGACGGGTATCGGGGAACTTTAAGTACTAGAGAATGTAATACCATGGTAGAACTATCCAATGACACTACACAACAACCTCCAGACTTTCAAAAAGCCTTAACTATAACTTTTAGCCAGGACGCTAAGTTTTTAACTTCTATTTTGAAAAAAAATGGCCAATTCTGTTAGATGATGCTAACATCACGAAGCACTTATGGGTTATATCAGCTAGTGTATACAGAAGAGGTAATAATTTTAAGGATTTATTCAAGAACAGACAAGTTCCCTTTCATGTAAATAATCAAGGAACTTTTAGATGCGGAGCTTGCTCATGGTGTCATATGGTAAAAGTAACTGATAATATAACTATTAGAAACATTAGACAGCAGATAAAAGGGAAACATTCTTGTAATTCCAGAGCAGTGGTTTATTTGGCCATGTGCGATTCATGCTCTGGTTTCTACATAGGAAAGACTGAGCATAAGCTAAGTCAAAGAATCTATGAGCATGACTACGCTATTAGGAAAAACAATCTGAATAATGCATTGGCCAAACATATTTCTGACAATGTGAACCATAAATTTTCCTTTGTAGTGATTGATCAAGTCACTACTGATGAAAAGAAGCCTTGGGGTATACAGTTAGAAATAAATTAGCTAAAATGGAAAATCCGCTTTCAAGCAGACAGTTGGGCCTGGCATCAATGATCGCACTTCCATCTCTGTCATATTGAAACTAAAAGCACTTGAAAGAAAAAAGGTTTTAAAACAACAAAAATAAGGTTGACAACTGGCAACAACATACAGTTTTATACATTAAGTTATACATTCTTACACATTTAAATATACATACATATATACTCTTTTTGAATATTAGTTGTATTAAATTGTTTTTAATGTGGTGTTGAGTTTTTGGTTTATATGAGGCAACAGTTTTATGTTCAGCTGTATATCATGATGACTGACACTGTTTTTAACCAATAGAAGTAAATGTTAGGCTATTTAAGGTGAATGCGTGTAGAAAAGTTAGTCTGATGAAGTTTGAAACTTGTTCAAACCAAAGTGCTAACAGTTTGTTACTGGAATCATTAAATACTTGGTGTTTTTATATTTCTCAACTTGTGGCTCCTTTCATTTCAACATATGAACATAGTTTCAGAGGTGCTTGGACTTGAGCCTTGTGTTTTTTCTTATTAGTTTGGTGACTTTGTGTTTTATTGGAAAATGTGCATTTCCTAAATACTAAAGACACGTAGTGCCAGATTTTTGGAAATTACTACATCGAAGTAGTTAAAGGACATGTCAAAAAATGTGGAAAGTACAGTTCTGTACCTACCATAAATGTAGATGTCGAGTGTATTCACTGTTGCAGTCATTACAGTTGGGTTATCCTGCTGGCAGGCTACCCACAGTCGGCCTGAATTCCAAAGTCTAGGTCCGGCGTCGGTTGCTGTCGCCTCCTTCCTGACGTCAGTGTGCCAGGGGTATAAAAGATGCAGCCGACGCCATTTTCTTCAGTTTTTCTTGCCCCAGATGTCAGGTGCCCCTAAAATGATAGGCTAAATTATGCTAATGAGCATGCATGCATAAAAAAAAAACAACTTTTCCTTCATCTACAAGCAAATACACCACATAGGTTGTATAGAACAGAAAAGTACAGATAAGTCCCAGCAAAGGAAAAGGGGGATGGTGGGAGGATAACCTGGACTGCAACAGTGACTGCAACAGTGAATACATTCGAACATCTACATTTATGGCAGGCACACAACTGTACTATGTTCATCATGTTTCACTGTTGCAGTCATTACAATTGGGTTGAATCCCAAAGCTAAGGTTGGGAGGTTGGTGCTAAATAGGATTAGGAGAGGCTATCAGGCCCTGCAGAACCGCAGTGGCAAATCCTGCCCTGGATTTAGAGTAGAGAGGTAAATGATAGTGCTTTGTAAAAGTATGCACTGAACTCCAAGTTGCAGCCTCTAAGATGTCTTTGGTTGGTACTCCTCTGAGAAAGACTGCTGAAGTGGCTGCTGCTCTGGTTGAATGTAGCCTAATGCCCTAAGGCACTGATTTGCCATGCTGTGAATAGCAGAAACGAATGCAGTGACCTATCCACTTTTAAATAGTCTGCTTTGAGATAGGCTTTCCTTGTGATCCTGCAGCATATGCCACTAGAAGTTGTTCAGTCTTTCTGAAAGCTTTGGTTCTGTCCAAGTAGAAGCGTAGCTGCCTGTGAATGTCCAAAGAATGCAAAATTCTCTCACCCTTATTCTGTGGGTTAGAATAAAAGATAGGCAAATTAATTGTTTGGTTAAGGGCCACACTGGACACTACCCTTAGGCATAAATGTAGGGTTTGTCAGCAGAGAAACCCTGTCAGGATGGAAAATGATGAAATGTTCCACGGCCATGAGTGCCTGTAACTCTGAGACTCGTCTAGCAGAGGTTATTGCTAGGAGCAGAGCTGTTTTCCAGGATAGGAATTTAACATCAGCTGAGTTTTTCCAAGACACAGTTGAGGTCCCATGCAGGTATTGGTGCTCTCCTTGGAGGTCTTATGTTTTTGGCACCTCTGAGGTACTGCCTTAGTAATGGATGAGAAAAAATAGGTGGTTCTGTACTGTAATGAGCTGAAATGGCAGAGGCTTGAATTTTAATTGATGAAAAAGAAAGGCCTTTATCAAGCATCTCAGTTAAGTATTGCAAAATCTGAGGAATATTTGGAACAATTGTGTCAAAACCTTGTGCCTGGTTCCAAGCACAGAATCTCTTCCATTTTTCTGCATAAGATTTTCTGGTGCTAGGCCTCCTGGCCTCCAGAATAACATCCATCACTGCTTTAGAGAGAGGTGTGCCTTGACTGGCTACATTATCCGCCATGCTGCCAGGTTTAAGGTCCTGAGTTGGCTGTGCAGTATTTGACTGTCTTGTTGGGCCAATAAGTGAGGAATTTGAGGTAATGTCCAAGCAGGGCATTGAGACAAGCTCTTTAGGATTGGGTACCAGTGCTGGCGGGTCCAGTCAGGGGCAATCAGTATCATTTTTGGTTTCTCTTGTCTGACCTTGAGGAGTACCTTGGGGAGGAGAGAAAGAGTAGGAAAGGCATATACTGTTGGGTCTTTCCAGGTGAAAGATAGAGCATCCACTTTCCATGCTTGCTTGTGATAAGTCCTTGTGCAGAATTTCTGTAGTTGGTAGTTGTGAGTGGATGCAAATAGGTCTATGTCCGGGCATCCCCAGTTCCTTGTTATCATGGTGAAGGCTTGTGGATCCAATTTCCACTCGTGGGGATCCATTAGGTTTCTGCTTAGTTCGTCTGCCAGAGTATTTGTCCTTCTTGGCAGGAACTGTGCTTGCAGATGTACTTGGTTAGTCAATGCTGTGTCCCACAAGTTCATGGCTAGTCTGCAGAGAGGGTAGGAATGTGCGTCTCCCTGCTTGTTTATGTACCACATAACTGTAGTACTGTCTGTCCTTATCAGTAGTTGTCCTGGATGAAGTAGATCCTTGAAGGCTGTCAGGGCGTTCTGAACAGCTAGCATCTCTTTTTGATTGATATGTAGATGCATTTGACTTGTGGACCATGTGCCCTGAATACATCTTCCTGCCATATGGGCCCCCAGGCATAATCTGATGCATCTGTTGTCAATGTCTGCCTGGCTGTGGGCAATGTGAATGGTTGTCCCATGTTGTGGTGACAGACTTTTGCCCACCATCAAAACTCCTGTTGCAGGCAGGGAATGAGGGTAATTATTGTTTCCAGGCTGTGGCAATGTTGAGTCCAAACACTTTTTAGATACCACTGAAGTTTCCTCATATGCAGTCTTGCATATGGAATTAGCAGAATGCAGGATGCCATGAAGCCCAAAGCCTGCAGAATTTTTCTTGCAGATAACTGGGTCTTTGTTGCCAACATTTTGAAATTAGTCAGTTGTCTGTGTTTGTCTGGTGTGAGATGAGCCATCTGGGCAGCTGTATTTAAGCTTGCACCCAGGAATATTATCTCTTGAGAGGGTATGAGTTTTGATTTCTTTTTGTTTACTGTGTACCCTAGACCTGTTAGTCATCTTTTTACAAACGCCAGATGCTGTAGTATAATGTCCTTGTTCTCTGCTTGAATAAGGCAGTCGTCCAAGTAAGGATATATTTGTATTCCTCTTTGTCTGCAAAATACAATCACTGGTGCCAGGCATTTTGTGAAGACCCTGGGCGCAGTAGATAAGCCAAAGGGCAGTGAAGAAAATTGGTAATGCATTGAGCCAGCTATAAATCTGGGGTATCTTCTGCATGACTGTCTGATTGGGACATGCAGGTATGCCTTTTTTAGGTCTAAAGTCGCAAGCCAAGCCCTCTTGCCCAGCATAGGCAGAAGCTGCTGCAGAGTTAACATTTTGAATTTTGGAATATCCAGGAATGTGTTTAGGATAGACAGGTCCAGTATTGGTCTCCAGGCTTTGTCCTTTCTGGCACCAAGAATAGCCTTGAGTAGAATCCTAGTCCCTGCTTTTGCTGTGGTACTAATTGAATAGCTCTCATGTTCATGGGGTATGAAACTTGTTTTTGTGCCTCTGCCCATTGATTGCATGGCAGGTCTGGCATACCGTTTGGCCTTGGCAGGGTGTGAAAGTGGAACCTGTACCCTTGTGATACCATATTTAGGACCCATTTGTCCTGGGTGATCATGTGCCAATTTTGTGAAAAAAGTGCTAGTCCCCCCCCCCCCCCCAAAGGGGCTGCCAGAAGATAACTGCTTGATGCTGGCAGGGGAAAGTAATTGAGACCGTTTCCTGTATGGCTGTGATTTTTCCTCTCCACTTTTGGAGGTAGAAGCACCCCATTGTTTAGGCCTGTATGAGCCTTGGGGCTGAGATCTGCCTCTTTGTGGCCTGTCTGACACTGGAAAGGACCAATTCTTTGCAGGCCAGTTCCTGCTAAATCTGGGAGGCTGTACCTGCAAAAAATCCTTGACTGTTTGCATAGATTTAGCTTTGTCCTCCATTTTCTACAACACCTCTTCTGCTTTAACACCAAAGTATCATGCTGTAATGGAGCATCTAATAGTTTTGCTTTAACATGATCAGGCATATTCTGTTCTTTTAACCAAGCATGCCTCCTAATGACAGAACCTGTAACAGCGGCCATGCAGGAGGCCTCTAGAGAATTAAAACCACATTGCAAAGTATGCTTTCCTACTTGTTCAGCTGCATGCAATAAATCCTGCATTTCTTTGTTTTCTGCACATTCTCAATTTAACATTTTCTGTTTAAGCAGGGACATAAGATATTGCTGATATTTAAGCATATGAAATTGGCAATTTAAAGCTCTTACAGCCAAGGTAGCAGAAGTATAAATCTTTTTACCCCATCTGTCCTGGGCCCTAGAATCCCTATCAGAGGGGATAGGGTTTTTTGCAGAGGAAGCCTTGACCCCTTTGGGACCCTGAAAGATGGTTTCTGTGTCAGCAGCAGGGTTTTTATAAAGAAATTTATGCAACTCGATACCCCTATATAGTATCTGTCTGACTTAACAGGGGCTGGTGGTAGAGAGTCTGGAGATGGACTCTGAAAATACATCATCTACAATGTCTAAAATAGGTGGGATAGCAAGGGGCCTGTGTTGAGGCAATAAAAGGAAGTCTCCGAGCCTTTTCTTGGATTCTGAGTAATCTTAACTCTCCCAGTGGAAATGTTCCCTCATAGTATGCAGTGTCTCCCCAAAAGAATAATCCTCAGGAGGAGAGGCTGAAGGGATAGATTCTTCAGCATCAGAATCCTCATAGAGAGGAATAGAATAGTCCTGTTCAGAGGAGGAATCAAAGGAAAAGGAAACCTGGTCTGAAGATTCGTATTCTATCTCTTGCCAAGGCCTCTTATCTGGAGGGGGATGGGAACCCCTGATCAAAGTAATTAGGTCTTCGGCCATTTTAAGCACCTGTTTTTTAGGCATGGTGGCCTGTCCAGGAGAATGCTGTACTTGTTTCTTTGTCTTTAGAGCTGCTTTAGTCTTTGCCTTTGAAGCTGAATTAGGTTTCACATATAACTGTGTAGGCCTGAAAACACCCTCAGAAGCAGATGCCTGCTCAGCGGCTCCGGACCCACTTGAGGGAATAGTTTTCGGGTGTCCAATACCTTGAGTTTCCAGCAGCCTAGTCGGCTCCACGTGGGAGTCGGAAGCGGCCTGTGGCTCTGAGGTAGCGGGCGTCAGGGGCTGCGAAAGCACCTCATTAAGAACTGGCAACAGGCCTAGCAGAAGCCTCATCGGTTTTGGATCTCGGATGCCTGTTCTTTTCTTTTTCTTTGCGCTTTTTATAAACTCTGGCAGTCGGCTGTTCCGATGGCATTATATAATTGAATCTTCTGCCAAAGTAATGGAATGCAAAATCGTACCAACGCTTAGTGCATTGGTTAAATCTAGCATAAAACCGACAACTAGCAATGTTGTGGTCAGGGCCTAGGCAAGGAATACAGTAAGAATGAAAATCCTTATGAGGTATTTGCTGCCCACAAGAAATACAATTAACTTTTTCTGACATCGGTCTGGAGCAAGAAAAAAGTTTCCCCAATGGAGTACTTAGCTTTAATGAAGACTTCGGATCTGAAATTCGAATTTGAAAATCTCAGGAGTCGGCCAACTGGCACTTGCGAACTGCTTTTGCTTCTGGCACCGTGCGGCAAGAAAGACTGGAGAAAATGGCTTTGGCTGCATCTTTTATACCCCTGGCACACTGACGTCAGGGAGGAGGCGACAGCAACTGATGCCGGACCTAGACTTTGTAATTCAGGCCGACTGTGGGTAGCCTGCCAGCAGGATAACCCAATTGCAATGACTGCAACAGTGAAACACGATGAACATGTAAATTTAAAATATGGACATAGACTGTTAAGACATTCTACAAACACAACTGGTTGGTTGTCTGACTCCCTCCATATAATAAAAACATCATCCAAAAATCGTAGATGTGAACCATTTTGAAGGGCATTCAGATTTAAAAACATGTTTTCCTTCCCATGCACAGAGGACCATGTTGGCATACAATGGGGCACAACTTGCCCCCATTACCAGACGTTTCAGCTGCTTGATATTCTCCTTCAAAAGGAAAAAAAATTTTAAGAATACACTCCATCCCCACCATGACAAAATTTATCAATTTTTCGTTAAAGTTTCAAGGTCCTTGCTGCCTCAAAAAATAACTCAAGGTCCTCGTCATATGGAATGGATGTAAATAGGTCAACATCAACTGTAGAAAAACAAGTCATTTGAATACCACATTTGGTTAATTTCAGTCAAAAACTCCCAGGAATCCTTTAACAAATAATGTACTTGGTCAAGTACCCCTTTAAACAATGATCAATAAAAATGCCAAGGGGGTGTGTTGGACTCCCGTTAGCAGAAATAATAATCCTGAATGGTGGTTGTTTTAAGTTTTGTGAATTTTCGGTATGCCGAATGCCACTGGAATAAATGGATGTTCTACTCTGAGAAAATTTAGTTCTTCGGAGATAACCCCTTGCCTGACTGCATCCTCAATAAGTAACACATTTTTTGTAAGCAATAAAAACCTCATTTCTGGAAAAAATTTGGTATTTTGACATCACCAAATACATTAGAAAGGGAGTTCGCATAATCTAATTTGTCAAAAATGACAATTCCACCACCCTTATCTGGGCTTTATGATCCTAATGGTATCATTACTTTGTAAATTTTGCATCAAGTCATATTCACTTCTTGTTAAATTTAATTTTTATTCTTTGCATGGTGTTTATTAACAAATGCAGAGTGCAGCTCTGCTGCGCACACATTCTCAAATGCCTGGAATATAGGATGTAGGGGGGACTGAAACAAATCTTCCTTTTTAACTTTTTGTTAGTTGTGTGGATCCCTCCATCACTAACTTGTTCTTTAATGATTAATTTAAAATTCAACTTCCACGTGAATAACTGAAGTTCTCTGATAGTGTCCACTGTGCTCACCTTGACTGAGGGTATGAATTTAAAACATTTAGTAAATAATGTAAAAAAAGTCTTGTTAATATCTAAAGTAGTACAGTTAAAGATGTTGAAACCACAATATTAATTAAATATACCATTATTATCCACTAAAATTCTATGGTCATTGGAAGAAGGGAGACTAAAATTTGTTCAACTAATGCCTCCATGTTGTTCCCCTCCCCCTGCCCCTCTGATAAGTTGTGTACTTAATCTGTAATAAAAAATTCAGCTGTCTACTTTTATTGTAAAGCCGTTCAGATCTTCTGAGGGGTGGGAAATTAGATTCATATTCATTACTATTATTAATACTGAAATCCTGTTGAAAATTTTCTCTAGATTCCAAAAACACCCACTCTTCCCTCTCTTGTACACCGAGATCTGAAACTGTATGGTCATCCTGATTCAGCTGTTAAGACTTGGGAAAGGGGTATTCTCTCTTATTTAAATAATCCTGATTGTCTCTTTTTAACTTATGTTCTTTACGTTTTAAATTAGTAGAAACATTCTTTTCTACCTTAGTGAAAATACTATCATAGTTTGTAACATTATGTTCAAAGAAATCATGATTTCATCATTCAACTTTTCAAGTTCATTAAATACAGAAATAACATTTATTACATTTTATAATGAAATGCATTAACTGAAAACCAAAACTGTTAAAGTTGCCAGTTCATTGACTTCTAAATCGCCCAAAGAAAGTCCGTTAGGAAACTTGTACAATCTTAAGCCCCGTAGGCACCCGTTTATTTTTAAGACTTTCATTCAAAAAGATGTTATTGCACTGTATATTCCATACCTTGAAAACCTTCTGTTCCAACTCCTTCATTTTCTTTTCCAAGGTTTTCCGTGGGTGGTGCGATATAGGACTGATGTTTTGCCCAAAAAAAGGGATCTCTATCTAGCCACTCTCTGAAGTTTAAATTGCTACTGTGTGGTCTCGTGCTTCCAAATTGTTGTTTATTGGTCTCCTGTTACAAAGTGGTGCCGATGAACCACTAGCCTCATTGGAAATGCCATTACTGAAATCACCATGGTTCAACAGTCTCGTATGCTCCAGATGCACTTCTGAGTGCATTTCCTTCCTTTTTGCCTTCTCACTGCATTCTTGTAGTCCGTCTATCTTCCTGTCTAAAGTGGCCACTTGCTGGGAAAGCATGGTGACTATTTTTGACAGTTGACCGTCCGTTTTATTCAAACCAGGACTATCTGTATTGCCTAAAACAGGCAACCTGATGAAAAGAAACTGCAACACCAAGGGTGAAGTAAATATCTCAGTTTGTCAGACCTGTGGCAATTATATAGGGAAGACAGAAAGAAAACTAAAAACAAGAATCTATGAACATCTTTATGCAATATCAAGGGGTAATGTTTATAATTCACTGTACAAACATTCTTTAGTGTGTCAGGACTTCACTAGATTTTAAGTTTGGAATCTTGGAACAGGTTTTACCAAATCCCAGAGAAGGGTGGTGGTAGCTTCGTTTAGAGTTGAGAACACTTTTCTGGATTATAAAATTAAGTTCAACTACACCGTCAGGTATTAGTGAGTGCATTCCTTTGGCTCCTGTGTTAAGAGAGAGAACCTTAGATTTAATATAGTATTTTTAATGCTTTTTACATATATTTTTAACAAACATGCTTATATATTTAAAGTTTTTAAGGTGCAAAAGCTGTCAGTACATGCAGCGTTGTGGACTTTTTCTACTGTACCTGTAATCAAACAATTGTTTAATTAGAGTGTATTTGGGTCCATTATAAAAAGTGCTTATGGGTATAATTTACTTCTGAAGTCTATTTTTTTAGTGAGACGAAAGCACTTAACTTTATATGTTTTTGGAATAGTGTGTTAAGTACTTGGGTCGACTATTTTCTGTGGAGGTATGGAGCTTATGGTGTGGATCCAGTAAATTGCCTTTTCGAGCTGGTTAAGATGGCAGAGGTGTAAATTTTCTTACCCAGCTGTTCCCATGGTCTTGCTGTCTTTGTCAGCAAGGAGTATGGTGGTAGTGGGTAAGAGCTTAGAAGCCTTGTCTGTAGCGATAGTGATAATGGCAGGGGCTGCAGGTGGGTACTTGGTAGTGTCAAGAACTTTGTAAAGTCTGTCAGGTCTGCGTGTAGCAGGAGGTTGAGAGTTTGGATTTAAGGATCCTGAGAAGGCATCCAGGAAGGAAGGCAGGATTGAAGGAACAGCAGACGGACTTGGGGAATCCATCTGAATGAGGTCGTAATATCTTTTTTTGTACCTCAGTCATCTCAGAGGATTCGCAATTGAAATGATCTTTCATCTTAGAAATGGTTTCCCCAAAGGTCAAACCCTCAAACTGGGGTGTCAGGATAGACATATTTTTCTTCTGGGGAACCATACCCCAAGGGAGAAGAGATCTGGGAGGTGTTAAGAAAGATTCTTCAGAGGAAGAATCAGAAAGGTCTTTCTCTTTCCTCATAGTCGGGTTAGAAGTTTGAGGCCTAGGGCTCAAAAGTGGAGTAGGAATGCTAGCAGACCCTGTAGAAACAGGATGTAAGGTCATAAAGGCATTAACGAGGCTTTGACTAGGTCTGCCAGGCAGGCATGCTTTCAGAAGGGGAAGAAAGGTGCTTCCTTTTTTCTTTCTTTTTAAGGGGCCTAGCTGGTGTCTGAAGGGGAGAAGGCCTGGAATCTTGAGTCTGTAAAGGACTGGGGGGATCCAACTGACCTACTGCAATCACTGGTTACCCCCAGCACTGGAGACCGAAGTCGGAAAAGCCTCTACGGACATGCCCTCCGTGCGGGATTGTGTGGCTTCCGTAGAGGCACCCTGCTATATCCAATGTGGCGGATTCTCGATTCCTCTACCAGGCTGACATTGGCCACGGGCTGAGGGTCAGATGCTAGAGGCGCCAGCAGTAGTGACAGGCTGTTAAATCCTGGACTCCTCCTGCAGTTGAATAGGTACGTCGGATGAACCATCCATCCCCAACGGTATCTGTTTTAACCTTTGATTTTCTAAGTATAGGTTTAGCGCAAATAAATGAGTACACAAAGTTTTGGGCACAAATGCCTAACAAATAGGACAGGCTTTGTAGGCTAGGACTCAAAATGCGAGAGAGGTTTGTCCTGAAAAGGAAGGTTTCTGAGATGTAGTTTTCTGAATAGACTTAGGAGAATACACCTAAACTCCTTCCTACCTTCTACTTTTGCAAGGCTAATGAGGTTGCCTATGGAAAAAGGCAGTTTTAGAAGGGTAATTCCACTGAAATTTAGGAAAAAGGGAGACAAAAATATGCTTCAGTTCCTGCATGGCCTTACCCTTATCCTGGAGAGACTTGAAAAGGTCAGATGCAGCTGTCCCAAAAAGCATTTTATAATCCAGGGGAACATTCAAAAGCTTGGCTTTAATACTATTAGACAAGGACGAAACACACAAACTTGACAACAGGCACCTTGTAGAATCTATCCAGTTTATTAGGGGCAGGAGAGAGTCTGGAGCTACAGAGGGAACAGAAAAGGTATCCAAAAAAGCTGCCAAAACAGGAGGAACTGCAGATGGCTGAGGTGACTTCATTTGTAAAAGCTCATATCACTAGTTTTGGACTTTGGAGCAATCCCATTTAAAATAGTCCATCATGGGAGCAATGGTATCCCCACAGGCTAATTATTCCGAAGGGGAATCCAGGCTTAAAGAACCTTCTTCCTCAGAACCATAATCCAGAGAAGGATTTTTACAATAGTAAGCTAGAGATTCTTCTCCAGAATCTAAGTCTTCATTTGCGGAACCCTGTTCCCTTGCCCTCTTAATAGGGGTGGAAGACCAGGGAGGAGCAGGGACTGATAACCCCTGGGGAAGCTTCAAGGCCATCAAAGCACTGAACGAGTCTTAGGAAAAATCCTGCCATTCACTTTAGGGATCTTTAGCAACAGGGGGCAGTATGTCTTTTGTTTTTTTTAAGAAGGGTGTCCGCCCTAATGACCCTCGGTGGTTCAGTCCCTTAAGTGAGATTCAATAGAAGTACCAGGAATGTCTTCCTGGACTAAGAATTGAGGAAACCCCTCAGCCCTTCAGAAATAATCAGCCATGGTTCCTTCCTAAATATCCTGGATAGGAGAAATTTCCCTTCACTACTATCTGTAACCTTGATGAATGATCTGCAGAACCCATTTGTCTGAAAATTTTCTCTTGCCGCAGAGGAAAGTGGAGATTCAGATTTTCTGGAAAGGAAGTGGGGCTACCAAGATGGGAAGAGGGAAGGTTCCTTAACTAATCATTCAAATCTGTTGGACTGATCCTGGTTTTGAAGTTCAAGAATTTTTTTTTTTTTTTGGAACCCTATTGCTATTTCTTCATAAACATCTGTTTATCTGCACTTCGTTGACACTTGTTTTTTTTGCCAGAAGTGGATGAAGGGTTAGAGAATCCCTTAGAAAATTTGGAAAAGGAGGGCTGAAAATTCTTAGCGATTCCCTGCATCAACTTACCTATTTCATCACTGGTGCAGCTGAGAGGCCAACAACTAAACCTCCATCCAAAGGAACATTTTAAATCTCATTTTTAACATCTGGAAGGTACTGAGAAAGCAGCCAAGCAATCTCCTCAAAACAGTATTGCTGGATATAGCCCTGGAAGTATGGGCCGAGTCATATACACACTGTCAATAATGAGTAGGGACTTGAAAAATAGAACTAAATTATTTAAAGCAGATTTTCCTCAAAAAAAGAAACATGAATGAATAGCAGACAAAACATTCCTCGTATGTTTATAATTAGCCAGAACAAACATGACCCTGACAATTCAAAATTCTGAAAATCAAAGTTGTGAAAATATACACTTTGTTCCCTCCTACACTTACCAATAATCTTTCCATCCTTATCAGAAAGAGATGTATTGGAATTAATTAAACGTTTAGCAGTTGAAGGATTAACTGAGTCATGTTTAGGAAGAGTGCATAAAAACTTTATACATCATACTTGCCATTTTAGGGGCAGCAGGCTATCAGGAAATTGCAGGCAGTGATGCATACATCCTCCAGAGCCAACAGAATTGGGGGAATGAGTGAATGTTTTGGAAATTCCTTCTATAAAAGCTCACGGCATTTTCTTGTAAAAACAATTTTTTATTAAGTTTTAACAATACAAATTTTACATTTGGAAACATATTAAAGAAATTGTGTATGAAAAGAAAAAAAATTATACAAAAAAGTATAACTGAAGTATTTCCTTTACATCGGTGTCTACTAAACAAATCATTCACTAATAAAAAATGACAATTAATAAAACCCTGCGCCAGACCAAGTAACCTACTCCTATCTGAGAATTTGATAAGTAAATATAGTTTTTTTGTTGGTCAAGAAAAATGGGCCCAACAGAGTTAATGGCAGGAGCTTCCCTAGGGAGGAGTAGAACATTCTGGCTGAAGAGGGAAGCTCTTCCTGTTCCTTCTCCCAGGATACATGAGTGGCTCTTCCTTGCCAATGAGGGAACGGCTGGAGAGGATGTGGCAAACCCCCAATACATAGTAGCTCTGAAATGCCACACCAGAGGTATTTGGGATAAAAGATTAGCTTGCTGTGCTGACAAAGTCTGTTTGCTTAACTTTTTTGTGTGTGGGGCTGGAAGGAGGACTGAATGTGGCACTGGTTGTTTCTTCCGCGGTCAAGCCAAGATGGTGCTTTTTCCTGAGGAAAACAAACAACGACACCTGGTAAACATTTAAGTCTTTAGTCACTTTTAAAGTGCTGAATTTAAGAATAAAATAATGCATTTTTTTATCTTTTTGTCAAAGGTTTTAAATTTGTTCCTAAAAAGAAAAGTAATCTGACTCAGGTTATTTTTGATTTAAAGAGGTTTATTCGAAAGTTGAATCTGGAAAATATTTTTGGAGATCAGCACACTTACTTGGATTCTGATTTACCGAAGAAAAATAGTGTATTTAACCCTTCAATACACCCACAACTCAAAAATTTAGAATCAGTTATGGAAAATGAAATTAGGAAGATGTTTGAAAACAACAGGGTATATTCGAACCTGGATATTAAACAGAGGCAGGTTTTGGGTCACTTGTGTTCTAATCCATCTATTCATGTTATGGAACCCGATATGGGTGGGGGTTGTCCTCATGGACAAGATTATATATGAAGGCAAGATGTTTTCTATCCTTAATGATGGTAGTAGATATAGCAAGGTCTCCATTAATGAGGTTAATCTATCATATAAGAAAGCTAATTTGGCACTTGGGATCTTTCTGACCAGGGTGTTATAGATTTTAAAACAACAATATCTGGAGAACAATTCCCCGGGGGTACCCTCAATTTTCAGGATACCCAAGATTCACAAGTGTATTGGGGACCCCCCTCTCAGACCCATTGTGGCCTCAGAAGGTGCTAAAATCACACCTTTAGCAAAGTTCCTTGATTGGAAACTTAAGGTGTTATGGGGTAAGGAAATTTACCTACTCAAGGATTCATGGGAATTTTTGAGTAAGGTCAAACATGAACTAAATACACCAGGACTAACATTTGTTACAGTCGACATTGTTGACTTATTTTCAGTAATTCCCCATGAGGCTAGATTAGCCTGGCTTGAGGAAGCCCTAAGGAGTAGTCCTGGTACTACTGAGAATGATATATTCATGTGTTTGGAAATAGTGGACCTTGTCTTGAAAAATAATTTTATGTATTTTGAAGGGGAGTTCTTCAAACAAGAGACTGGAGTGGCAATGGGGGCTAGTTGTGCCCCCACTCTTGCAAACATGGTGGTATCCATATGGGAGGAAAAAAATTTGTATAACAGTGAATACGTCCAAAATTGGACCTTATACACCAGGTTTATGGATGACATCTGTATATTTTAGACAGGTAGTTTAGAGGAATTAGATGAATTTATTCATTATATTAATCAAACTACTACATTCTTTAAATTTACCTACTAGACCCAGTTTAGACAAAGTGAACTACTTAGATGTCTTAATTAGCAAACACGAACAAGGTTTTAAATCTTCCATTTATAGAAAACCCACCTTTTCCAACACATACATCAGCTTCACAAGTGCACACCCTTTCCTTCAGAAGAAAGGGATTGTTAAAGGCCAGTACGTGCATGCAAGTCGCATGTCGACTGAAACTGATTTTGAGATTGAATGTTCCCCTACTGAAGGGAATGTTTTTGGAATGAGGCTACCCTGAGGATTTAATTATTAAAATTCAACAAGTATCACAGGGTAAGAAGGATAAATATATACCAATTTTGGGAAGGGGTACTAATTTTTCTAACCAACATGGAGCACTTAGTCATACTGATGGAAGTTTCAATAGATCTTTTAATTACCAATTTTAGTGGTAATGCATACCACATTAAAGCCATTGTCGAAAATGAGTGTAAAAAACTTTGACCTCACCGATTTACCCAACCATAAAAATAAATCTATCAAGGTGGTTTTCAGAAGGGTACAGAATATAAAACATTTGTTGGAAAAAGCCAATTATGAGTCCATTCTTTCACACAGGAGAAAGGGGACATAAGTGTGGGGCTTGTAAGCAATGCCCCTACATTATACAGAAGGAAGACGTTTTGGTAGCCTCTAGACAAAAAGTTTGGATTTCCCCTAGTTATTTTAAATGCAATAGTTCCAGGGTGGTTTACCTAGTTATTTGCAGTGTATGTCAAAGTGGGGAAAACAGAGAGGCAACTCAAACGTAGGATATACAAACACATGAACAGTATTAATAATAAAAACAATCACAATGCTCTATTCAGACATCTTGCCTTATGTCCTGAGGCTAAGTATGGCTTTTTTTTGTTATTGACAAGGTACAAAAGGATTTGGGGGGGGGGGGGCTTGGGAATCTCAATTGGCCTATAGAGAAACCTTTTGGCAAGTGGTACTGCAGGCTAATAAGTTCCCAGGCCTCAATGACAATATTTCTTTGACACCACTTTTAAAGTTAAGGTTGGCGAAACTGTGAGTTGTTTGAAACATTTAAATTAACTACAGTTTATGAAAAAATACACTCATGGCTTTATGTTTTACATCTTATATAGTTTGAAAAATGCATACTTGAGTATGGACCTTTCATAGATTAAATCATTTTAATGGGTTTATTAATGTATAAGACAACAGTACTTAGGGCTGGTTTTATTAAATCAGTATTTGAGATTTGCAGTATTACATGCATTTTATTTTACGTGTTCACCCAAACACTTTGGGTAATTTCCCTTCTAAATATTAGTTGTTTTTATTAATTAATTGCATCAATTATATATGTGTGTGTGTGTGTGTGTGTGTGTGTGTGTGTGTGTATATATATATATATATATATATATATATATATATGGTTAATTGATTCAATATATTGATTGTCTGAATTCTGAGGAATACTTGGATGAAAATGCTGCTTGTTTTTTACTGAATTGCATTAAACAATAAATCCAGGAGTTTACTTTTACAGCTACGAGTGGTGCAGTGCTACTTTTTATTGTCTTCTTGGTTTTTGTCATTTTTTGACAATTGTTCCTCCTGTTCTTTTTTACTTTAAAGTGTTCTTACTGTGGTGGTATGTGAAACACTTTGCCAGCCTCAAAAAGTAAAATAAACACAGTTTCTCTACAATAAAAAACAATAAAAATGGTTTTCCAATACTTTAAACTGACAGGAAAAAAAGTGTGCACCCATTTAAAAGTACTTTTAAGTCTTGGGACAGTCCATTAAAATGTACAATCTTTGCTTAAAAATAATTTTCCTTAAACAGAAAATACAATAAAAGATTTAGATAATGTGGACATTTTTCCCAAAAGGCAACTTATCTGCCCATCAAAGAAACAGTACAAGCTGACCAAATGATCCTTGAAAGCTCACAGAAGAACATACTCTTCAATAGCAGGAAAGGGCTTGGTGCCCTTAACCTGTCTTTTTAGTCAGCTCAGCTTGAAAAAGCAAGCTTGGAAAGGACTGCATGCATGGAGGAACACACAGAGCAATTTTTTTGGTGCAAATCAGGGAAAACTCTAGTGCTTCCCAAGGAAGGGCAGGGCTGCTCAGAAGTAAACATCACTTCTGGAAAGTGAGGGGGATGTCTTCCCCACACGGCCTTTGAACATGCTTCCCCAAAACTTTGCCAAGTGCATGTGGAAGATGGGGTGTAAGTTGAAAAGCTGAATCAACCCTCATGGCTACCTAAATGACTGCCTCTCTTGGCAGTTTCATCCAGGTGATGGGGAACAAATGGGTCCTCTGGTCAGTGCACAGCTAATGATCAGTATTGCAGGGAGGGCAAAACTATATTGGAGCTACAGAATGCAAATTTTAACTCTGACATGCAATTACTGATCACCATTTAAATTATGGCTAAGCATTACCTTCAGTCCATTAACTCTTCACAAAAAGTAGTTACTTAATCAAGCATGCATTCAGAATTGGCTAGTTTTCAGTTTAGTTTGCAAGTATACAGCCATCAAATGCTGCTGGCATGCAATTGCAGCTGCCTCAAAAATACTTTACTGTACAATGAATTATCTTTGTCAACTCTATTTTCTTGTTTATAGAGAACTGGAAAGAGAATGCATATTATTCAAACTTACTAAAATTAGAAGTTATGTTCCTAACATAACGTTCCATGTTAGTTGTCTTCTTCCCGCCTTCTTTCTTGCTGGATGGGTTCGGAGCCGATCCTCGGCTCCGACTCGGCCACTCTAAAAGCTCGAGAGCTAGTTCCACCAGCTCGAGGTTCCCCTATATCCCACAATGCTAGGCGGTAACTCCTCAGATCTCGTTTGAAAGCTAAGGCCAGCAAGAAAATTCCATAAGGAACAAAGAAAAAACTCTTCTAGGTCTGTCCTGACTAGGGGGAAGGAGGGTGGGACGCAAGAAAGAAGGCGAGAAGAAGACAACTAACATGGAACGTTATGGTAGGTACATAACTTCTAAATGTTAAGTTGTCAATCTCGCCTTCATTCTTGCTGGATGGGACCGCGTCCCTAGCACCTTGTTCCGGGTGGCCTATCGGAACAGACTCTTGAGTACAGTGGAACCAAAGTTGGCTCGGTCTCTAGAGGCCAAGTCCAGCTTATAATGAGAAATGAAGGTATGGGGAGAAGCCCAAGTAGCTGCAGAACAAATCGAATCAATAGGCAGCCCATCTTGGAAAGCTACTGAAGTGGCTAAAGCTCTAGTTGAATGAGCCCTGGGTTTGGACGGCAACCGTTGATGTCTTATCTCGTACACTAGGGTAATCAACGAAGTAAGCCATCTAGAGAGAGAGACTTTAGATACTGGAAGGCCCATTCTACCTTCTGCATAAGAAACAAACAGTTGGTCAGATTTTCTGAATTGTTTGGTCCTGTCTAAATAGAACCTAAGTTGGCGATGAATATCTAAGCAGTGTAACTTTTGTTCTGACCTAATAGAATAATTTGGGAAGAAAACAAGAAGCTCAATGGTTTGATTCAAATTTGCCAATGAAGCTACTTTGGGCAAAAAAGACAGGTTAGTACGCAAGGACACCCTGTCTTTATGAAATACTAGATAAGGGGGTCGACTACACAGAGCATGAAGCTCAGAGACTCTTCTAGCTGAGGTGATAGCTACTAAAAAGAGTGTCTTCCACGAAAATAATTTTATAGAACATGAAGCCGCAGGTTCAAAGGGGGGAAGAATTAAGGATGGCAGAACCAAATTGAGATCCCATTGAGGAGGAGGATCTTTGATGGGTGGTTTGAGTAGAAAGACTCCCTTTAAAAAGGCCTTGCAGAGTTTGAGAGACATAATAGAGGACTCAGACTCCAACATGAAAGTTCGAAGTTGCAGCCAATTGAACTCTAATGGTAGATGGAGACGAACCTGCATGGAAAAGTTCGGCTAAAAAGTCTAGAACTGTTTGAATAGAGGCAGTGAAAGGATCTATATTCTTTGACTGCGCCCAATAGGAAAAACGTTTCCACTTGCTATGATAAATCTTCCGAGTGGAAGATTTATGAGAGGCAATCAAGATATCTCTGAGTGAGATATCAAAGGAAGCCTGGCTAAGGTCGGGATTGGAGGAACCATGCTGTGAGGTTCAGAGAGGGAAGGGAGTGGTGCAACTGACCCGACTGATGGGTCAAGAGGTCTGGAACTGGGTCCAGATGCCAAGGTTGTTCCAACAGGTAACGGTGGAGAAAGGGGAACCAAACTTGTCGAGGCCAGTAAGGGGCAATGAGGATCATAGAGCTTCCTGAGCGATGGCTTTCTGTATCAGCTGGGATATCAGTGGGAAGGGAGGAAAGGCATACAGAAGTCCCCGGGGCCAAACGTGTACTAGAGCGTCTCTGCTGGGGTGGCCTGGTTGGGGAAAGAGGGTGAAAAAAAACATTGCACTTGCTGTTTTGGGGAGTAGCGAAAAGGTCGCAGCAAGGCCTGCCCCACTTTTGAAAAACTTTCTCCAACACTGAATTGTTCAGAGACCACTCGTGAGGCATGAGAATAGCTCTGCTCAATTTGTCTGCAATCACATTGGATTTCCCAGTGATGTGCGTTGCTAACAGAAATCACTGAGAAGAAATCGCCCATTGCCACAGTCTGAGTGCCTCTCGACATAGGGGGTAAGATCTGGTTCCGCCTTGTTTGTTGATGTACCACACTACAGACATGTTGTCTGTTTGGTTTGCTATAGTTCCCTTGGGAAGAGAGTCTTGAAGGGCTTGCAACGCTAGAAGCACTGCTCTCATCTCTAGGACGTTTATGTGCAAGTGGCACTCGAACGGTTGCCACATGCCCTGGACTGTCCTGCCCTGGAAATGCCCCCCCCCCACCCGATCAGGGAGGCGTCCGTTGTCACTGTAGCAACCGGAGGGGGAGGGACGAAAGGTCTCCCTAGGAGGAGCTGAGGAGATGTGATCCACCAAGAGAGATGACTCTTGCACGATTGGGTTATCCGAATAGGATGGGACATTGGGAGGCTTTGGTAAGACCATTGTGTGAAGAGCATCCATTGTAGAATCCTCATATGGAAGCGAGCTAATGGTAGGAGAGGGATGGCCGCTGCCATGATCCCCAAGACTTTCAGGATCCATCTGGCTTTGACCTTGTTGCTCTGCAAGAGAAGAAAGACCTGTTTGTGTATGTCTGCTATCCTCTGCTCTGTGAGTCTGGCTGACATCCTGACTGTGTCTAGATTTGCACCTATGAAAGTAATAACACAAGGCGACAAGACAGATTTTTCGTAGTTTATTGAAATGCCTAGCGCCTGACATGTGCGAAAGGTGTAGTCTCTGGCGAGGAGTAAAAGATGCTTGGTGGGGGCTGTAAGGAGCCAGTCGTCTAAATAAGGAAACATCTGGAATCCTTGTCGTCTCAGATGAGAGGCTACCACTGCCATGCATTTGGTAAACACTCGGGGGGCTGTAGTGAGACCAAAGGGCAGGGCTCTGAATTGAAAATGACTGGTTCCCAGCCTGAAGCGGAGAAACCTCCTGGAGCGTCGACTCATTTTGATGTGATAGTACGCATCCTGGAGATCTATAGAGCACATCCAGTTGTCCCACCCCAAGAGGGGAAGAATGGACTGCAGCATGACCATCCGGAACTTTGTTTTCTTGATAAACTTGTTCAAGTTGCTGAGATCCAAAATGGGTCTCCAGTCTCCTGTTTTCTTTGGAACCAAAAAGAATTTGGAGTAGGTTCCGGATCCTACTTGGTCTGCTGGCACTGGTTGAATGGCTCTTTTTGTGAGCAGCTTTGAAATTTCTAATGCTGCTTGCTCCCTTTGACTGGGTGGAACGTCTGGAAGGGATTTTTTGGACAGCTTCGGAATGAAAAGGAAAGAGATTCTGTAGCCTTCGGAAATGATACTGTACCCACTTGTCTTGAGTTAAGGATAGCCAGGCTTTTGGGTACAGTGACAACCTTCCCCTGACTGCCTCCGAAGGTGGACAGTCGGGCAACACCTCAGGGATGCTGAAAGGGCTTGTCGGAAAAGGATTCTCGACTGCCCTGATTCTGCGGGCCCCCTCTGCCTCTGGGACGGAGTCTACCATTGTTGTTCCCCCCTCTGCCTCTAGAGGGGAATCAACTCTGTGCGTCAGGCAAGTCTCCTTGAGATTGTTTACGGAACCACATCTTTCCCCCCTTCTGACCTTTGGGGTAAGGTCTAGGAGGAGTAGAAAAACGGACTCAGACGGCAGAAAGAGTTTTGCCATCAGTCTCGCACCTAGTTAGGGTTTCCTTCACTTGAGGACCAAAGAGGGATGATCCATCAAAGGGGGAATTAGTGAAGGACGCCTTAAAGGGGTCCGCAAAGTTACAAAGCCGCATCCAGGCGTGCCTACGCAAGGCTACACCTGTACCTGCCACTCTACTCGCTCCATCCGCCGCATATGATAGGAGGCGCATGGAGGAGTTGGTTACAGAATTAAGGGTAGCCAGCTGAGAGTTCATCCTATCCTGAAAACCCGCAGCTGTTGGGTCCTTCAACATTTCACTCGCTTCCTTGAGTAAGTCCCTCTGAAGTCGAGTAAAATGACACAGGTAATTCAGCGATCTCATAGTAAAGGTCGCTGACGAGAACATCCGCTTCCCGTACCTGTCCATCGACCTAGACTCCTTGTTAGGAGGATGAACAGGCACCGAAGGATCAGCTAACTCCTTCTTGGTAGCCGCAGCCACCACCATAGCATCCACAGAGACGCCTTTGGTCAGAAATTCTTTATCCTTGGGGGCCGTGATGAACTTTGATGGTCTCCTGGGGGTGGGTTCCACTGAGTCAGGAGCCGCCCAAGCCTTCTTTGCCACCACTTGCATAAGGGGGTCAAAGGGGGGGACACCCAGGAGGTGGAAGGGCGAGAGCCAAACGCCTCAAGGTACACTGATTCATCCTCTGAAGGGTTGAGGGCTGGCCAATTCCCCCTCTGTTTTAAGATTTCAAGGATGTCTGCAAAGGAGACATCTTCAGAGGGGGAACGAGGGGAACCTTCAGAATCCTCTAAATCAGTGTCAGAGGTGACAGACTCAGGGGAGTCAATGTGCTTCCTCTTACACTGCCTCTTCCTAGGGGGCTCTCCTACAGGGTCAGGAGAGGCCTCGGAAGAGGAGGAGATCCCCACAGGGGAAACTTGAGGAGCTGGCTCTCTACGGTCAGGGATGAGAGAGTGAGTCGAAATCACCGGAGGCACCATAGGGGGAGGGGCAGAAAGAACAGACTGTGGAGTAGAACCTGGTTCTAACACGCTCCTCATGACCTCGAAGGCACCCCTGTCAGGCAGAGCCGGAGGTCTCCGGTCCAAAAAACTGAAAACCTCCCCCGGCACCGACAGTGATGGCTCCGAGGCCAATGTCGGAGCCGAACTCACCAGCGCCGAAGCACCGAGAGGGAGAGCGGGGTCGGACAAGGGTCCGATGCCACTCGCCCCCTCGGTGCCGATGAGGGAAGTCCAGTGCCGAGATTCTTCCAAAGAAGACATCGGAGCAGACGACGGAACCGAAGACAAAGGTATCGGTTCCGACGCCACCACAGTCTCGGGTCCGAGCCGCCCCGGCTCCGAACTCAAAAGAGTCAGAGGAGGAATAGTTTGAGTGGTAGGAGTAGGTCTCGACTGTTGAGTCGGACTTTGAAGCATCTGGGCTAATGCCTCAGACTTAAGAAGTCGACTCGCTACTCTCTGAAGGTCATGGTCCGATAACCTGGAAGACCTAGAAGAGTGGGATCTATGGCTCCGTTCAGACAGCAAGGGTGATGCTGGAGCCAAATGAATGGAGCCAATAGATGGAGATAGTGACCTCTTTTTGGATGTCGGTTCCAATAAAACAATCGGAGCCGACAGAGTAATGTCTTCCTCGGCTCCGGCCGGAGCCGAGAGGACACTGTAGGGGCTTGTATTCGAGTTTCATTGGCTCCAGCCGGAGCCGATGTTCGAATAGCTTTAGAGCCTCCAGAAGACGGCTCAGAGGCTGGAGCCGAAGGTCTAGAAGGCTTAGAGGGTCTCCCCGATGACTGAGTCGAGGGACCCTCAGGCTTAAGTAAGCCCCTTAAAATAAGTTTATTTTTTCGCTCCTGCAGGACTCTAGGGCTGAAGCCATGGCAAACAGCACATGAGTCCTGCAGGTGCAAAGGTCCCAGGCAGTACACACAAGAAGTGTGACCGTCTGTCAGAGACATCTTCTGACAGCACGAGCCACACTTCTTAAAGCCTGAGACCTTTGATTCCTTAGACATATCTAAGGGAAAGTGTAACACACAAGCACACACACACACCGATTACACTTAGGGGTAAATTAAACTAATTTAAACAAATTATAGTAGATAGAAATAAAAAATCCCTATAAAACACAGTCACTCACTATAGGGAGGGAGGGACTGGGCCTAGGGCCAGAGGGAAAAATCTATAAATTTTGTGGAAAAAGTGGGGTGGAAAGTTAACGGGAATGGGATAAACTAATTTAAAACTAACTATTTATAAGAAAAACTAACTTTAAAGGGGAAAAAAGGCTAAGAAACTAGTTCTTTACCAAAAAACTAACCTGAGCCGGTAGGAACACACCTCGATCGCTGTAGCGGCAAACGAGATCTGAGGAGTTACCGCCTAGCATTTTGGGATATAGGGGAGCCTCGAGCCGGTGGAACTAGCTCTCGAGATTTTAGAGTGGCCTAGTTGGAGCCGAGGATCGGCTCCGAACCCATCCAGCAAGAATGAAGGCGAGATTGACAACTTAACATTATAAAGTTATGTTTTACCATAACTTGGCATCTGTGTTGTCCACCTTCATTCCTCCTCATGAATGCGTCCTGGACTCTTGGATCCAGCTCTGCCACTTCTTCCAGACTTTGATCAGACTCTCACGCCCCTCTCTTTACCTATAACACTTGACACCCACCCAAGTATCTCAGATTGAATTAGCTGATTTGCCCTCCATAAATATAAAGGACAGGATAGAGAAACAAAGAGAAAGAGGTAATGGAGGCTCAGAAAAGAGACAAGCATCCTGCAATCTCCCCTAGACCCTCTAGAAACTAAGGCTGGGGGGTGACTGGGTGGGGCAGTGAGGAAGAATGAAGATGGACAACACAGATGCCAAGTTATGGTAAGACATATCTTTCTAATCTGATGTGGTCCTCTTCATTCCTCCTAACAAATGGGTCAGCGGACCCAGCTACGTAGTTGCTGGGTAGTCCTCATGGAAGGATAGGACAGAGTACTGTCGAGCCAAAACAATCCCTGCCTCTAAAGACCACATTCAATTTGTAGTGTGCAACAAAGGCGTGACTATTTGACCAAGTGGCTGCCACGCAAATATCATCAATAGACGTTCTAGCAGAAAAGGCAGAAGACGTAGCCATAGATCTAGCAAAATGCTCCCTTGGAGGTCGAGGTAATTCTAACCCCCTCTGAGAATTAATGAAGGTGATACAGTCAGTGATCCATTTGGCCAGTGGGACCTTTGATACTGCTTGACCCAATTTATCAGAAAAGGCTATAAAAAATTGGTACAACTTCCTGTGCTGTTTTGTTCTATGTAAATAAAAACGTAGTTGCCTATCCATCAAGGAGATGTAAAGAATACTGGCAACTGAATAGATAGGTTAACGTTGCTTTCTGTAGCTATTTTAGGCAAAAAGGAGGGATTAGTACAAAGTGAGACCCTATCCTTATGAAAGATTATGTAAGCAGATTTAGAAGAACACGTGTAGATCAGAAATCCTTTTCAATGAAGTAAATAGCTACTAAAAAGATGGTCTTCCATGACAAAAACGTCAAGTCACAACTAGCTGCTGGTTCCAACTGTCTGAATCAGACTCTGCAGCATGACAGTGAGGTCACATGGCAGGGAAGGATCTTTAATGGGGGGGGGGGTCTCAGTAGAAAGATACCTCTCGTAAATGCTTTGCATAATCTAAATATAGACAAGGAGTGGGACTGACTGGCCATATGAAGATTAGAAACAGCAGCTAGTTGGAGTCTGAGAAAAAAAAAAAATCGCTCCTTTTTCAAACAGGGTACTAAGGAAAAGTAAAACATTTGAGACTGGTGCAGAGAAGGGATCAATGCAACCCAGGCAACAAACCTTTTCCATTTACTGTTTTAGACTTTTCTTACTTGAACCCTTTTAAAAGGAATGAGGTGATGCTACAAAAAGTACAGTTTTGTACCTACCATAAATGTAGATGTTCGAGGATCCACATTGCTGCAGTCCTAACTATTGGGTAGTCCGCTGTCCAGTCGGCCCGAATACCAAAGTATATGGCTGACGTCGGTCAAGGCGCATTAGACTGACGTCAGTACGTCAGGGTACTAATGCGCATGACCGACGTCATATCCTCAGTCTTTTCTTGCCCCAGATGTCAGAAGACCCTAAAAAGACAAGGCCAATACCAAAAACTGCAAACATACCTGCACCAAAAATATGTACAATATATACAAAAGTACCAGAATATAACCTCACCTACACAACCACCCCTAAACACAGAGGGGAAGGAGGGAGGGTAAATTGGACTGCAGCAATGTGGATCCTCGAACATCTACATTTATGGTAGGTACAAAACTGTACTATGTTCTTCATTCCACATTGCTGCAGTCCTAACTATTGGGTAGAATCCCAAAGCAGAGGTAAGGGAGGCTGGCAAATCATAAGGAAATAGGAGCTGACAACATGCCTTGCAAAATAGCTGTGGCAAAACCAGCCCTAGACTTAGAGTAGAGAGGAAGGTGATAATGCTTAGAGAAAGTATGCACTGAACTCCAAGTAGCTGCCTCCAAAATATCCTTAGTTGCCACCCCCCTTAGAAATGCAGTTGAAGTGGCAGTAGCCCTAGTGGAATGAGGCCTAATCCCAGCTGGAATCTCCTTGCCATGATGGGAATAACAAAATGCAATGCAAAATCCAATCCACCTAGAAATAGTTTGTTTTGACACAGGCTTGCCCTGCGAACTCAAAGCAAAAGAAACAAACTGCTGCTGAGACTGCCTAAAATCCTTAGTCCTGCTTAAATAATAACGCAATTGCCTGTGTACATCTAAAGTGTGCAAAATCTTTTCCCCTTTATTTTGGGGATCTGCATAAAAAGTAGGCAAATGAATAGTTTGGTTTAAAGCCACACTAGAAACCACCTTAGGCATAAAGGATGGATTAGTACGTAATGATACCCTATCCTTATGAAAATCAAAAAGGCTCAACCGCCATAAGGGCCTGCAACTCAGAAACCCTTCTTGCAGAAGTAATGGCCAACAAAAGCAGTCTTCCATGACAAGTATTTCAAGTCAGCAGTAGCCGCAGGCTCAAAAGGTTGTAGAGTAAGTTTCTCCAACACAAAATTGAGATCCCAAGCAGGAGTAGGAGCTCTACGTGGGGGTCTTAAATTCTTTGCCCCCCTAAGAAATTGCTTGAACAAAGGATGCGAAAACAATGGTGGATCACAATCATAGTGAGCTGAAATTGCTGCAGCATGAATCTTAATGGAAGAGAAAGACAAACCTTTGTCCAATAACTCAGTAAGATATTGAAGAGCCGCATTCAAATTAGGCTCAGAAATCTCCAAATTGTTTGCTGCACTCCAAAATAAAAATCTCTTCCATTTTTCTGCGTACACCTTCCTTGTACTAGGTCTTCTGGCTTCCATAATCACATTTAAAACTTGTTGAGGAAGTTGAGACCTGCTGTGTTTCAAAACAGAATATGCCAGGCTGTTAGATGAAGAGAGTGGAGCTTGACATTGAGCAGGTGACCGTCCCTCTGAGACAACAGGTGTGGAATCACAGGTAAAGGCCATGGAGGCTTCCTTACCAGACTCCTCAGTAATGGGTACCAGTGTTGCCGAGGCCAATCTGGAGCTATTAAAATCATCCTTGGCTTGTCTTGTCTGACCTTTAGGAGCACCTTTGGGAGAAGAGGCAGAGGTGGAAAGGCATACACATGAAGATTTTTCCAACTGAAAGAAAGAGCATCCACTTTCCAAGCTGTGTGATGAAACCTCTTTGTGCAAAACTTTGGCAGCTGGTGGTTTAGTGGAGAAGTGAACAGATCTATGTCTGGAGTTCCCCATGACACTGTCAATTTTTGAAATACATGAAGATCCAGTTTCCACCGTGGGGATCCATGATTTGTCTGCTTAACACATCTGCTAAGGAGTTCTGTGCTCCTGGCAGAAACCTTGCCTGAAGAGTTAGTTGCAAGCTGAGCGCAGTCTCCCATAAAATCATTGCTTGCCTGCACAACGGGTAAGAATGTGTTCCCCTTGTTTGTTGATGTACCACATGACAGTTGTGTTGTCTGTTAGAATCAACACCTGCCCTGGAAGAAGTAACTTCTTGAAAGCCATTAATGCAAACTGGACTGCTAACATCTCTTTCATGTTGATATGTAGATGCTGTAGTCTGGCAGGCCACTTGTCTTGTATCCACTTTCCATTTAGATGAGCTCCCCAAGCAATGTCTGAGGCATCTGTCGTTAGAATCTGACTCGCCTCTGGCCGGGTCACAGAGAGTCCCTTGTTTAGGTGACATTCCTGAGCCCACCACAAAATTCCTTTTGAATGCAAGGTATTATTTGAATGACAGTGTCCAAATCCTGGCAGTGCTGTGTCCATACATTTTTGAGATACCATTGCAGCTTCCTCATATGCAGTTTGGCATTGGGAAGCACCAGAATACAAGATGCCATGAACCCTAAGGCTTGAAGGACTGTCCTTGCAGTCAGCCCGGACTGAAGAGATAGGTGATGGAAGTAACTGGAAAGATTCTTTTGTTTGTCCGGGGTTAAAAGGCCATCTGGGCTGCTGTATTCAGTCTCACACCCAGAAAGCACATGTCTTGAGAGGGTACTAGACTGGACTTTATTTCGTTCACAGAATACCCTAGGCATCTTAGCACTGCTATCACATATTCCAAATGCTGTAAAAGGTCTTCCTTTTCTCGAGCCAGAATCAGGCAGTCGTCCAAGTAAGGATAGATTTGAATTCCTTTTAGTCTGAAGTAAGCTATCACTGGAGCCAGAACCTTTGTGAATACTCTGGGCGCAGTAGATAAGCCAAAGGGCAATGCAGAGAACTGATAATGAAAATTTCCAGCTCGAAAACGCAGATACTTCCTGCAACTTAGTCTGATAGGCACATGAAGGTAAGCTTCCTTGAGATCTAAAGTTACCATCCAGTGATCTTTGCCCAGCAGAGGTAAAAGCTGTTGTAACGTCAACATTTTGAACTTGGGAATGTCCAGATAAGTGTTGAGGATAGATAAATCCAAAATTGGTCTCCACGTGTTCCCCTTCTTTGGTACTAGGAACAGGCGAGAATAAAATCCTAGGCCCCTTTCTGGCACAGGAACTGGCTGAATGGCCCCTATTTGGAGCAACAGAGAAATTTGCTTGTGAGCCTGTTGTCTTTGTAGAGGAGGAATGTCTGGCATGCCTTTGAAAGGAGGCAAGGTATGGAAATAAAACCTGTAACCGTGGTGAATGATATCCAGAACCCATCTGTCTTGGGTAATTAAATCCCAATTTTCTTTGAAAAGAGACAGCCTTCCTCCCAAAGGTGCTGCCAGGCGAGAATGTACTGGCAGCTGAAAAGGCAGGTCATTGGGTCTGTTTACGAAAGGACTGACCCCTACCCTCACCAGAAGTCTGAGCAGGTGAACTCCCTGTTCTAGGCCTAAAAGAACCTTGAGCTCTGCCCCTACCACGTCTAGACCTACCCCTAGACTGGGAATCATAAGCAGGATATGTCCATCCCTTAGTAGGCCAATTTCTACTAAACTTTGGAGGCTGCACCTGCAAAAAATCCTTAACAGTTTGCATAGACTTAGCCTTGTCCTCCATTTTCTTTAAAACTGCTTCCACAGGCGAACCAAACAACACATCAGACTGTAAAGGAGCATCCAAAATCCTTGTCTTAACATGCTCAGCTAAATTCTGATCTCTCAACCAGGCGTGCCTACGAAGAACAGAACCAGTGGCAGCCACCCTCGAGGAGGCCTGCACAGCATCAAAACCACACTGCAAGGAATGCTTTCCCACCTGTTCAGAGACATGAACTAAATCCTGCAACTCTTTACACTCAATACCTTCAGCCAGAGCATCCACCTTAGACTTCAATTGTGAAAGGAGATAATTCTGATATTTTAACATGTGAAACTGACAATTCAACGCCCTCATGGCTAAAGTGGAAGAAGTATACACTTTCTTTCCCCATCTATCCAAATCCCTTGCCTCTATCAGGAGGAACAGGATTTTTAACAACAGAAGCCTTCACACCTTTAGGCCCCTGAGAGACAGATTCCGGGTCTGCCCTAGGACTCTTAAAAAGATACTTATGAGCCTCAGGCACCCTATAGTACCTATCCGGTTTAACTGGGGCAGGAGGCAAAGAATCGGGATTCAGGGAAGCCTCTGCAAAAACATCTTCTACCACATTCAGAACAGGAGGTATAGCTAAAGGCCTATGCTGGGGTAAAAACAAGAATTCCCTAAGCCTTTTCCTGGAATCAGAGAAATCTTGACCTTCCCATTTAAAATGCTCCCTCATGGAATGCAGAGTCTCTGAGAATGAAAAATCCTCAGGAGGCGAAGCTGAAGGAGTAGAATCATCCACATCAGAATCAGAATAAGGAGGATACTCCTGCAAGTCTTCAGAAGACTCAGAAGCCTCGAACATTGCTCAAAACTCTCAAACTCAGGTTCCACCCTAGGCCTCTTATCAGGAGGGCATAGAACCTCTAATCATAGTAATCAAATCCTCTGCCATTTTAGCATATGCTTCTTAGGCAAAGACCCTGACACACTCGGAGAAACCCCCACTGAAGCTAAACTAGGCCTGCCTCTAAAGAAGCCTTGGAAACAGAAGGGAGGCCCTAACCACCTTAGGAAGAGAGGGAAGAACAGCCACCTGAGAAGCCCTTCAGCCTGGCCTACTTCCTGAGAGGCCACATCCTGTAACAGTCAAGTCTCTCCCTGAGACTCCAAAGAATCCCCTGGCAAAACCTCCGGCTCCACTGAGCCTTCTAAAGAACCGACGTCCGGGACTGTCGGTTCCTCCACTCTAGGCTTTGCTGCTTTATCCTTGCGCTTTTGGCGAAGCGGCGTTGGAGCATCCGACGGCATTTTATAATTACAACGCTTCCCAAAACTAACCTGGCACAGTCTAACCTTCTCTTAATAGTGCGTTTGTTAAATCTAGCACAAGAGCGGCATCCAACAACGCCGTGCTCAGGCCCTAAACAAGGTATACACAAAGTATGGTAATCCCTATGAGGTATCTGTTTCCCACAAGAAATACAGTTATTCACTTTTTCTGACATCCGGTTAAATACTGAGGCAAGAAAAAACCAAAATATTCCCCAACGGGGTACTTAGCCAACTTTGATTCGGTCTGAAACTCTGACTTCAGAAACTTTCAGAACGCCAACCTGCACTCGCAAAACTGCTTCTGCATCGGACCATGCGGCAAAAAAGACTGAGGATATGACGTCGGTCATGCGCATTAGTACCCTGACGTACTGACGTCAGTCTAATGCACCTTGACCGACGTCAGCCATATACTTTGGTATTCGGGCCGACTGGACAGCGGACTACCCAATAGTTAGGACTGCAGCAATGTGGAATGAAGAACATCGGGGAAACAAGCCTGGAGTGTTACTATGGTTGTTAGTGGAAAAACCATGTGCGATTAGTTTGAGGGCATAAAGATTGGGATGTTGCAATCATGACTGGTGACAGAGGAGATCCTGCCTTGGCTCCAACATCCATGGAGGATATTTTAGATGAGACCAGAGCATGGGGAACCACATCTGTCTTGGCCAGCAGGGATCAATGAGAATGACTGGGTTCTTCAGCTTGCTTGCCTTCTGAAGAAATTTCAGGATCACTGTAAAAGGGGGGGATACACAAAGGAGACCCACGGGCCAATCGTGTACTACAGCATCCTTCTGAACTCCTCCGGAGAGGGATTCAGAGTGAAAAACTCAATGCATTTATTGTTGAGGGGAGAGGCAGAAAGCTTGCAGCACAGCTGGCCCCAGCATTTGAGGGTTCTGTTCGCCACTGATTGCTTGAAGGACCAACTCATGCGGAATCAGACTAGATCTGCTGAGTTTGTCTGCCACCTCATTGGCTTTTCCCAGAAAGACTTGAAACCAGGAGGTGGTCCGAAGATATCAATTCCCAAACCCTCATAGCTTCTCCGCACAAGGGGTACGGATGGGTTCCTCCTTGCTTGTTGATGTACCAGACTACAGACATGTTGTCGATATGAAATGCAATGGTTTCCGGGGGGAAGGAGAACATCTTAAAAGGCTTGCAACGTTAGAAGGTCCACGCTCATCTTGAAGACAATGATATGCATTCTGGTCTCTAGACGGGACCATTTTCCCTTGTAATGCCCCCCGCCCCCTCCAGCATCCGAGGTCACTGTGGCCATTGGAGGAAGAATAGAGAAGGGCCTGCCTAAAACAAAGGTAGTCTTATAGAGGTCACCAATGAATATCATGCTTGCAGACTGGTGTCAGTCTGACAGGAACACGCAGATGTTGGTAGAGTATAGATCAGTGCACTGCTAATGGCCACTGAAGAATATGCATTAAGAACCTTGCCAGAGGGACTAGCACGATCGCTGCTGGCATAGACCTCAGAACTTGTAAAATTAAGTGTGCAGGGGGTATGCATGGGACAGTAATTGCCGAACTTAACTCCTCAGTGTTATGCAGTAAACGGGAAGAGAAGCTATTTGATCCCTTGTGGTTCAGCTGTTTTCCTATGAATTCTAAGTTCTGCACAGGAGTCAGACTGGACTTGTCTAAATTTATGGTGATGCCAAAGGAGTAAGAGATTTGAACTGGATAGCTGAAGCAGCTGATGCATCATGGGGAAGTTGAAGAGTCAACTGTCTGCGCTCTGAAATGAAAATGATTGGCTCCCAGCCAAAAGTGCAGGAGTCTCCTTTACTGCCTATTTTAATATGATAGTACGCATCCTTGAGATCTACTGAGCACATACAATCGTCCTTGCGCAACAGAGGCAGGATAGACTGAACCGTAACCATTCAGAACATCGACTTTTTAATATAAAGGTTCAACATGCTTAGACCCAGTATGGGTCTTAGGCCCCTGTTTTTTCCAGCACTAAAAAGTAGTAGGAGTAAGTTCCGAATCCTCTATGTTCGGTTGGGACCTTTTGGATGACTTTTTCCAGCATTTTTAAAAGTTCTTGCGCTGCTTGCTCCCTCTGAACAGGTGGTACGTGAGGGAGTTTCTTGCTGGCATCTGGGGGGGGGGGGTATTACATTTAATACTCATAAGTTTCTCAAAAGTGTCAAGGCTTTTGGGTGCAAGTAAAGTCGAGTCCCAACTGTCTCCACAGATGGACAGTTGGGCAGCACTTCAGGAGCACAGATAGGACTTGTCAGTTGTCAGGGAAATTATGCCTGAAGCCCTGGTTCTGCAGGCCCCCTCTGCCCCTAGGGTGATGTCGACCATTGAACCCTATGCCTCTGGAAGAGGGCTCCTCATGCGGGTCCTGGAAATGCCCTTGGGATTTGCAGAACCACATTTTCTTGCCTCCACGTTGGTGCCTTGAAAAGGACCCCTAAGGTGTAGAAAATTTGATTCCTATAGCAGAAAGGGTGCCCTTTTTGCAGCAGATGAGTGTGTTTCTAACTGAAGGCCCAAACACTGATGAGACATAAAAAGTGGCATTAACAAAGGACAGCTTGAAGGGCTCCGTGAAATCAATCATACAGTCTCATCCAAGCTTGTAACCTTAGGGATTAAGCCTAAACCAGCAGCCCAAGAGGTACCTTCAGCTGTACGGGAACATTAGCCTCACCGAGGAGTCAGCAATGGATGACAGAGTGGTCAGCTTGGGAGAAAGTTGTTTAAGTTCCTCAGTAAGCATGGACTCAGAGAGAGAGAGACAAGCTAAGAGCTCCTTGATTAGTGCTCTCTGTATCCGGTTAAAATGAGCTACATAATTCAGTGACCACAGAGTGAAAGTGGCTGAGGCGTAAACTTGCTTTCTGACCAAATCCATTGCTTTAGACTCCTTGTTAGGCATATGGACATTGGCAGTTTCCTCTGGATCCGCGACCTCCACAGAGAAGAGAACCACAGCTGTCAAGGGTAGAAGAACCCAGGGGAAGAGATGGCTCAGACAGGGAAGGAGTCAAACCAGTCCCCCAGACCCGGCACAGACATCTCAGCTCTAAAATACATTCTGCTTCAAAGGAACAGGAACAAGCCTAATCAGGGGCACTACTGAAGTCAAGGAAAAGTGGCTTCCCTGGCAACAACACACTTGGGAGCCCCAAAGATTGCACCTCCAAAGCAGAGAGGTGGATCGAAGAAGGAGTCATGATGATATGGGCCAAGGTAGCTCACTGATCTGATAGGGGACGAAGCAGACACCACCCTCATCTGAATCTAGGCCTTGAGGAATTTCCTCATCATCCTGTCCATGTCTAGAGGATCTAGAAGAGGCTGAAGAGAGGGGTCTGGAATTCCTAGGCTTTGGCAAAGGTGACTGTCCTAGGTGACTATGTGACCTGCTCAGAGCTCTCTGATGCAGAGCTCTAGGATCCAAAGCCCGAGCAGAAATAAAAGTAGAGGATTGTGATGACCTCAGTTGGACCCGAGGAGGCCTGTGGATCCAGTGAGGCAGTAGACTTCTTCAGATCCGAGGAAGACAAATCTGAAGTTTTGGGCTACAAAGGATCCCTCAGGGAGGCAGAGCAAAACCTCCTCTTAGGCTCCTTGGAGAAAGAAGATGAAGCCATTGAGGGGGTCTGAGCCTCGGATGCCGAAGGAAGGAGAGAGAACATTCAAGATCTGTCAGTGCATGAGGACTGATGGACCCACAGATGTCACAATTTGCCTTGAGATGGTTTGCACATAAACAGTAGATGCACTCCTTGTGGGCATCTTGATTAGGGATCTTGTGCCCACAAGAAATGCAACATTTAAAACCAGGAGATGGTTTATCTGACATAACTGCAGAAAGACAAACCAGATCAATTCCTGCCAAAATAAAGAATACACTACAGTAACTGTACAATTAAATTCTACCACTTAATACACCTAACCTACTTAGGACTAGTTCCAAGAAAACTATGTCAACACTATTATAAACCTAAACTATGCCAACATCCTAAGAACACTACCTTATCGCAAAAAAACATTAGAAGGGCACACTATAAAAAACTCTAAAATCCTAACTTTCAAAACTTTTAAAACTAGAAGGTTAACACACAAGGGAGGAGCACACTATTAAGTTATAATTAATTGTTGAAAAACTGACAAAGGATATCAAATGTAGAGACACACTGGATCTTCCATCTGGCTTTGAAATTGACAAAAAAGATCTAAGGTACGGAGGTGGGGGGAAAGCTTGAGTCTCAGACCCAAGTCTGGAAGAAGTGACTGAGCCGGATCTGAAGGTCAGATCAGAGACCTATTCATGAGGAGGAATGAAGAGGATATCAGAATCAGCCTTTAAAACTTTGCAAGTTACCTAGGTACAACAAAATTTAGACCAGTTCCTTAAGTTCTGAAGTGACTAAAAAAGAAGTTATGTACTCACCATAACATTCCATCTGAGTAGTTAGAATTCATTTGTCAGCAACCTGTGGGTTTCGGATCTGATAAGGATCCAAGCCGGCAGCTTACCAAACTAAAGATCAGAGCTCGAAGCTCCTCCTCCTTAGCTATACTACACTGCAACCACCTTCCAATCCTCAGATCAAGTTTGCCACCCACTGCGTGAGACACAACCTAAGAAACAAAAACCTGACCAGAATCATAAACTAGGCTCACCAGACCCAGGACACTGAGCCCAAAACACAGATATAAACCACCAAGGTCAGGGGGGAAGGAGGGAGGGAAGGCTGCTGACAAATTAAGTCTTAACTACTCAGATGGAATGTTATGGTGAGTACATAACTTCTTTAACTGAAGTAGCTAACTTCATTTGATCATCAACCTGTGGGACACATATCCAGCTTATAATGAGTAATAAAAGTGTGAGAAGAAGCCCAGGTAGCTGCTGAGCAAATGTCATGCAGGGAAACACTGGACCAGAATGCAGCAGAAGTAGCCACAGAAAGAGTAGAATGAGCATAAACCCTGTTTGGTTCCGGTAATCCATGTTTCTTGTATGCCTGTAAAATACAAAGCGAGATCCATCTAACAAGAGTCACCTTTGAAACTGGTTTCCCCAAAAAAAGGTTTAGCAAAGGAAACAAAAAGCTGATCGGACTTATAGAAGGGTTTAGACCTATGTAAGTAAAAGTGTAACTGTCTGTGAACGTCCAGCAAATGAAGTTTGTATTCCCCTTTATTTTGAAGTTAGGGAAAAATACTGGGAGATTAATAGATGGATTAATGTTAGACTCTGAAACAACTTTAGGAAGGAAAGAAGGGTTAGTCCTGAGAGACACCCTATCCTTACGAAAAACTAGGTAGGGGGGTTTCATACATAAGGCTTGAAGCTCTGACACTCTTCTGGCCGAAGTAATAGCCACCAGAAAAGCTGTCTTCCAGGAAAAGAATTTCAAATCAACTGATGCTGCGGGCTGGAAGAGGGTGCAACTAAGGTCTGAAGAACAAAGGTCAAATCTCATGGAGGAGAAAGATGCTCAATAGGAGGTCTCAGTAAAAAAGTACCTTTGATAAAGGTCTTACAAATTCTGGCAGCAGCTAGAGAATATCATTTTCTCCTACATGAAAATGGGATATAGCCGCTAGGTGGACTTTCACTGTGGAAGAGCTGGCCCTCTGCTGGAAAATTTGAGACAAAAAAAAAAACTAACACCGCTGGAACAGGAGCAGTAAAGGGATCCAAATTTCTGAGAAGCCCAAATGGAAAAACGCTTCCATTTACTACAGTACACCTTCCTGGTAGAGAACCTGTGCGCTGCTAACAGAATGGACTTAATGGGGGAAGAGAGATCGGGAGTCCTGGCAATTAATGGAACAGGAGCAACCAAGCAGTAAGCTTGAGGCTGTCCAGATTCAGTGGAGGAATTCCCGAGGGATGACGAACGAGAATAGGAATAGGATCCAATATTCAGGGCGGAGCTACAAGATGAGACTGTAGGCAGGGAACCCAAATCTGACGAGGCCAGAATGGGGCTATGAGGATAAACCTGCTCCCCAACCGCCAAGCTTTCTGTAAGAATTTTGTCATGAGAGGAAGCGGGGGCTACGCATAAAGACCAGGTGGCCAAGCAGGGACAAGAGCGACTCTGGGGGTTTACCCTTCAAGGGGAATAAGAGAAAAACCCGCTACACTTTGCGTTGGATGGCGATGTGAAGAGATCGCAGCAAGGCTGACTGCACTCGAGGAAGATCTGGTCCGCTACATAAGGGTTCAGAGATCACTCGTAAGGTAAAAGGATAGTCCTGCTCAGTTTTGTCTGCCAAAATGTTGGACTGACCCGGGATGTGCACTGCTATCAGAAAATGGTTGGTGGAGATCACCCATTCCCACACTCTCATGTTCTCTCGATAAAGTGGGTAGGATCTGGTTCCTCCCAGTTTGTTGATCTACCAGACCACTGACATTTTGTCTGAACTACAATAGTTCCCAGAGAAAAAGCATGAAGGGCCTGCAAAGCTAAAAGGACTGCTCTCATCTCCAGAACACTGAGATGCAGAACGTTCTTGTTTGGGGTCCATGTGCCTTGGACAGCCGTGCACGAGCAATGCCCCCCACCCAAGAAGGGAAGCGTTTGTGGTCACCGTGGCTTGGGGCGGAGGTGTAACAAAGGGGCGTCGTCCTTGCAGATCCTGGGAATGAAGCCACCACATGAGAGAAGCTTTGCACACTTTGCTTAGGGGAATCGGGAAGTCTAGGGGCTGGTATAACAGAGACCACTGAACGTTTACACATCCACTGTAACACTCTCATATGCAGACATGCACAAGGAACCAGATTTATAGCTGCTGCCATGGACCATAGGGCTCTCTCAGGACTAACTCTGCTGAGGGTGAAGGAGTCTGAAGAAGTGCCAAGACATGAAGAGTCAAGTTCCGAAGTCTGTCTGGGGTCAAAAATATCCTAGCCTGAAGATGGTCTATTCTTGCCCCTATGAAGTCCATAATCTGAACAGGCTGAAGAGTCGACTTTGTGAGGTTTATTGTAATACCAAGCAGGTTCGACAAGTGAAGAAAGGTATTTCAGGCCAGCACAAGTTGATGGCTGGTGGGGGAGGTGAGAAGCCAATCGTACAGGTACAGGAAGACCTGAATGCCCTGAAGCCTCAGGTGGGCCGCTACAACTGCCATGACCTTGGTAAACAGCCTGGGGACTGTGGTGAGACCAAAGGGAAGGACCCTGAACTGGTAGTGACTGGCTCCTGGCCGAAATCGGAGGAACCTCCTGGATCGCCTGTTCATCAGGATATGGGAGTACGCATCCTTGAGGCCTACCGAGCACATCCAGGCTTCCTCCTGCAAGAACGGCAAGATGGATTATAATGTGACCATATGTAACTTCTTGGCAACGGACAGGTTCCTCGAAAAATGCCCCCCGAATGACTCCAGAGTGGAGCAGTCGGGCAACCCCTAAAAGCTGCTGCGCGGGTCAATCCAAGAAAGGTTAACGTGACTCGAAGTTCTTCGGTCCCCCTCTGCCTCTACGGGAAAAGGAGTCTGGAGCATTACAAGAATGCTGAGACATCCAGAACCACAACGTCTTCTGCCCTCACTGGTTCCAGCAGAAGGACTTTTGAGGGTTGGAGAAGCAGATCCCGACGGCAGACAGCATCTTCCAGTCCTTCTCACTCTGGACTAGCATGTATCGGACAGTCTTCCAGTACAGGGTCGAACCACCAAAAGGGGCATTCACGAAAGATGCCTTGAAAGGTTCTAAAAAAAATCACAAAGCCAGAGCTAGGCATGATACTTCACGGTAATACCGGACCCGGCTGCCCTAGCGGCTCCCTCGGTGGGGTGAGGGAGCAAACTAATGGATGTATTTGTAACTGACTTAAGAGGGGCCATACGAGCAGAGAATGACAGTTTATCCTTGGTTGAAATGGACTCCGAGGGAGACTCCACATATTCTTTCACAAGGTCGCGAGTAAGTCTAATCACATGGCCCATAGAGTTCAGCAGCCTCATGGCAAAAGTAGTTGAAGCAAACATCCGCTTTCCAAGATGATCCACCGCCCTAGACTCCTTGTCTAGAGGATGGACCTAGGAACTTTCCTGGGCCCGTTCCTTTTTGGTGGCCACCACCACCATGGCATCAACTGGGGACCCTTACTCCATGCGGGTTTGTCAGTAGGAGGGCTCAACACTATCTGGTCTTTTTGGTATTGGCTCTGTCTGGTTCCTTCCAACCTCTGGTGGTAATGAGGTCTACCAGAGGATCAGCCAGGGGGGGACACCCAAAAGGTAGACGACCCTGTGTCAAATGCCTCCAGAAATACTGACTCGCTCGAGGAAGACTTTTGGGCTGAACAGAACCCCCTCTGCCTGAGAATTTCCATTATGTCTCCGAAGGAGAAGTCTTCGGAGGTAATCTGGGGGAGCCTTCCCCTTCCTCCAAGTCTGTACCCTCAGTGAGGGACTCGGGGTGGGGTGGGGGGTCCATGTGCCTTGCACTGGTATTTTCGAGGGACCTCCTCGGGGCAGGGCCCTCCGGGGAGTGCTCACAAACAGTTCTGTATTCCTCGAGGGGAACCATCTGGAGCATATCAGACACAGGCTGTCCCTGTGAGGACTGGATGAAAGAAGACATACTCAACTGGGAGGGAGCAGGGGCGGACTCCGAGGAAAGAGTGAGGGGTCTTGATCCTCCTGAGAGTACCCTGTCCACAACATCAAAGGCCAAAGGGGAACTGGCTTCCCTGAAACTGATCAGACTAGGGGATCAGAGGCGAGCCCGGAACAGTCTGACCCAGAGGGATGTAATGCCCTGACTACAACAGGGCCGAAGACACAATCACCACCTCAGATCCGATGCCAACATCTCGGCTCCAAGAGCTCAGATCACACACAGGATCAGACAGACTTGAGGGCATGGCCAGCGTCAAGGTTGGAGGAACAATTGTCACTGACCCCCTGATTCCGGGGCTCCTCGGATACAGGGACATAGAAACCCATGGATGGATCAGAGAAGGAGCTATCGGGGCAAACATTAGACACAAACTCCCCGCTCCAGCAGGAGTGGGAGTCAGCAACACTCCCATCTGCAATTAAGTCTGCAAGAACCTTATCATACGGTCCATGTCAGCTTCAAAGAGGCTCCTCGTGGATCTGAAGGATGCCACAGACACCGGCCAGGAAGGCCGATGCGAGCACGACCTCGAAGCGGGCCGAGCCTCCTCCTCTGGCTCCAGAGAGAATCTTGGAGAATGGAGCCAAGGGGAAGACGGCCTCTTGTCTCTTGCGACCGTTCTTGTCTCTCTCGTCTCTCTCTCTCTCTCTTTTTTCTTTCTCCATCCTTCTCTTTATGCTTCTCCTTCCTGGCCTATCGCCCTGTTTTGAAGAGGGAGTGTGAGTCCCGGACAGGGAAGGAGGACCAAAAGCTGGTACAGCCACAGCCGTGACTGAAGAAGAGGAAGAAGAAGTTGCTGGTTCTGCTGGAAGAAGACCAGCCAAAATCTGCATGGTCCTGCGATCCCGCAGGGCCCAAGGGTTGAAGGCAGCACAGACTTTGCAGCCCGAGGTAAGGTGAGGAACCCCTAAACACACCACGAACAGAGTGAGACCATCGGCTGGCGACAGCTTATGGACACACACTGTGAAATTAGAAAATGTCGGCTTTTGAGAATCCGACACAGCCACCCTACACAAATCAAGGCTAACTAGCCAAACACACACACACACACCAAAGGCAGGAAGGGGGGGTCCTACACGAGGGGAAAAATTTTACAACTTTAAACTTTTTTTTGTTTTTGTTTTTATGGTAACCCGAGGGTTAAACAGGGAAAAAACTAACTATTCACACATACACTAACACAGCGCACACTTAAAGTATGATGAAAAATCCCATTTTACCTGCCTGGAGCTCAAAGATCCTATCTTGGCGAAGCCGTGTCAAATGAGATCTGAGGACTGCAAGGAGGTTGCACTGTAGTATGGGTAAAAGGGAGGAGCTTTGAGCACAGACAGTTAGCTTGGCAAGCTGCCAGCTCGGATCCCTATCGGATCAGAAACCCACAGGTTGATGATGAAATCAAATTAACTACTTCAGAAGTAATAATTAACTTTACTGTGCATTTGCAGAAAAAGAAGCTGTATATGCAATTGCATGCATTTAATCTTTTTTTAGACTTTTTGTGCAAGGCAAGGCAATTTGTGTTGTGCCAGGTTTTTGAACACTGTTGGGTAAGACATACCTGCTACTGACAACACATGGGAATATATAATGCTTCAGAGAAAGAAATTGAAGATGTGGGGGGCAAAAATCATGGACTATCACCTGGATCTCAAAACATTTTATAGAGAGGGCTACAAACATAAAGGACTTACTGGAAACAGTAATGGAAAGGAAATCCACAGGCACGGCATGGTACAATGACAGAATTGTAAGTAAGTTAAATCTTCACTCAATCATTTTAAATTAGGTACACAGGTTAAGCTCCAAAGCAATCCAAAAAATTAAACTATTAG